>NW_016808199.1:320898-376867 GCF_001698545.2 Rhinopithecus bieti
TATATATATATATATATATATGTGTGTGTGTGTGTGTGTGTGTGTGTGTATATTTAAATTTCACTTAATTTTGTGTGTGTATATATACACACACACATATATATACACATACACAAATTAGCCAGATGTGGTGGCAGGCGCCTCTAGTCCCAGCTACTTGGGAGGCTGACGCAGGGGAATGGTGTGAACCTGGGAGGTGGAGCTTGCAGTGAGCCGAGATCGCGCCACTGCACTCCAGCCTGGGTGACAGAGCGAGACTCTGTCTCAAAAAAAATAAATATGTAAAACCAGAAGAAACATAAGAACAAGTAGGCCAGGCATGGTGGCTCACACCTGTAACCCCAGCACTCTGGGAGGCTGAGGTGGGCGGATCACTTGAAGTCAGGAGTTTGAGACCAGCCTGGCCAACATGGTGAAACCCTGTCTCTACTAAAAATACAAAAAATTAGCTGGGCATGGTGGCACACACCTGTAATCCCAGCTACTTAGGAGGCTGAGGCAGGAGAATAGCTGGAACCCAGGAGGCAGAGATTACAATGAGCCAAGGCACTCCAGCCTGTCCAACACAGCGAGACTCTGTCTCAAAAAAAAAAAAAAAAAAAAAAAAAAAAAAAAAAAAAAAAAAAAGATTTTCATGGAAGGTAAAAAGGAGCCAATGATTTTACACCCAGCCAAGTTACCTAAAAGTATTCTCTAAAAAGGTTACAATGAATTATGAACTTGCCAGAACACAGAGTATACAGTGTCCATGAACACTTGGAGGATTCTATCAGGGAATGAACTTTAGAAAACAAAATATCATAGGAGAAATTTTGGTATATGAAAACACATGTTCCTACTGTGTTAAAAAATGAAGAGAAATCCTTAACAGAGGGTCAATCCTGAGCAATTGAAATTCTAACTAGGAGAAGAAAGAGAAAATGAGTTGGATGATTTTTTCTAAATGTTATTTTCAGCTTCAGATTTCAAGGAAATTCCTTATGATATTTGCTCCTCTCCACATCCAATTTGAAACATTTTGCTACGCCTCTTATTGCTAAAATCATATATCCTATAGTACTCCAGCTGTTCACTCAAGATTGCCAGTAAGAAAATGGTTATAAAACCCAAAACATAAAGATTAAACTTTCTGCTCATTTTCTTAATTCTAGCTTAGCAAAAATTCTCTACACCCTGCCCAGTTCCCTTAAGAGCATTTAAACTATGTGATTCCTATGACAACTCACAGTGAACAACAAAAAAAATCTGCAAGCCTGTTAAGTTTATATTGTGTCCCAGTTCTTTGATGATCAGTTTACAAATACAAATCACATAGAAGAAACATTTATAAGTGCTGTGTTTCCTTGGGAAAATAGTAAATAAAACATGGACTGTCTTCGGAGTGAGTAAAGACCCCCTTTTGTTTTTGCCAGAGTCCAGAAAGTGTGATTCAGTATAAAACCTAGCTTCTCTAGTTCTGACACTAACTGTAAAATCAACACTACTACTAAGAAAACATTATTTTGTACTAATATGGCATAAAACCTAGACATATTTTAGCGTTAAAATCAGAATAGACTAATTCTATATCAAGTGTTTTGCTGAAAATTGTTTAAATGTAAATGTAAAATGTTTAAATGTTAAAACATTTTAACTCCAAAGCACAGGTACAAAAATGATATTCTTCAATACCTACAGAACGAGCATGCTGTAAAATATCAACTAAAATTTATGTCAGTCCAATGAAAGAGCTTAAATGTGAAAAGTATCAGTTTTGAGTGGACTTAGAGAAAAGAGAGGGGTTTTGGAGGTGCCATGATGAGCAGGACCAGTCTGGCAGAGGAAGAACCTTTACAAGAGAGAAAGAGGAGAGGCCTCCCAAAACTGGTGGGAAGATGCGCATTCTGGATCCAGAGGAGACTGGAAGTAGCCCATTGTGAAGGACCGGCACAAGAGCAGCTTCTCTGTATGGCAGGAGCCAGGGAAGTCTTTTTAGTCCTAGACTCACCCTTCTCAACTATGACCTGGATGCAGCCACCTAGACGGGCTGGAAGCACGGGGCCCAGAAAGCTCATGCTACTCTGTACATGGGAACCTCACTTCACATACTTGGGGGAGCATCAATCCTTTCTCCAAGGCCCAGACCTTTTCCCAGTGGGAGGAGTTCTGAAGGGTATACCGTGTAGCAGGGTAACTGTCTGATGGCAGGTTTGCTGCTGAGAGAGTAGAGAAGGGGTTTGGGGACACAGGCAGAGACAGGCTGGGGTGTCCAGCTCAGCCCCCAATCACAGCATCGGCCTCCTGCATCCACTGCCCACAGCGGCCCCAAAGCCACAGTGGATGGCTGAGACCACCCCAGGCCTGGCTGTGCCACACATCCACTCTGGCCCTCAGTCCTTATCTGTGAAATGTCAGGGATGGGCCAGATCAGGGATCCCCAAAACAAGCTGGTCACACAGTCCCCAGAACAGCTTTGTGAAAACACCCATTCCTAGGCCTACCCAGAGCCACTGACTCAGTGTTTCTGTAGGGCAGGACCTGGGGACAGGTATAGAGATTTTTTTGATAACGTAATACATATTAACTTTAGAAAAGACAGTGAAGAACAAAGAAGAAAATATTTTGAATGCAGGCACCTGTATTTTTTTTTTTTTTTTTTTTTTTTTTTTTTGAGGCAGAGTCACTCTGTCGCTGGGCTGGAGTTGCAGTGGCTGGATCTCAGCTCACTGGCGAAGCTCTGCTCCCGGGTTCACGCATTCTCCTGCCTCAGCTCCGGAGTAGTTGGGGACTACCAGGCGCCCGGCCACTTCGCCTGGCTGCTTTTTTGTATTATTAGTGTAGAGACGGGGTTTCATCCGGTTGCCAGGTATAGGTCTCATTTCCTGACCTCATGATCCGCCCGTCTCGCCTCCCAAATGTGCTAGGATTACAGGCTTGAGCCACGCGCCCTGCCTTTTTTTTTTGTTTTGAGATGAGAGTCCTCACTGCCCAGAGCTGTGTGGTGCTGGACTCAGCTCACTGCAGCCTCCACCTCCCAGTCAAGCCAATTCTCCTGCTTCAGCCTCTGGAATTAACTGGGATTACAGGCACACCCACCATGCCTGGCTAATTTTTTTTTTTTTTTTTTTTTGTATTTTAGTAAAATGGGGTTTTGATATGTGGCCAGCGGTCTCGAACTCCTGAGCCTCCAATGATCTGCCTGCCTCAGCCTCCTAAAGTGCTGGGATTATAGGCATGAGCCACCATGGCTGGCCGAGCCCTGTATTTTTAAAAAGCTCGTCGGGGCTGAGTACGGTGGCTCATGCCTGTAATCCCAGCACTTTGCGAGGCCAAGGCAGACAGATTGCTTGAGGTCAGGAGTTCAAGACCAGCCTGGCCAACATGGCAAAAATCCATCTCTACTAAAAAATACAAAAATTAGCCAGGCAGGGCCCACCCAGCTATGATCTCCAACACTCTCATTCTCTTTCAAAGAAAAGGTGAGGAGGGACCATTTACTCCATTCCTGTCTGTTTGCACAGAGCTGCTAACAGATGCTACATTCCAGGTGCCCCCGGCATCTGAGCCTTCCCCCTCCACACATGGGTTGGTCCTTGGCCCATGGATCTTTCCATCCTTATGTCCCACAGTCCAGCCAATGAGGTCACCTTGGCTGCCCATGACATACTCTCCTGCCTCCCGAGGCCCTCGTCTGCTCCATGTCCTGAGATCCTGCACAATCTTCAGGACTCACTTCAAATGCCAATTCTTCCCCGAAGCTTTCCCTGATGCAATCCTCCACCCACCCATGCCTGTTTTGAAGCCATTCAGCAAACTGTTGCTATCCACGGCTTTCCAACATCTCTGGTCCCTGGTATACAGCAGTTGCTGAATATGTACCTGTGGAATAAACAGATGAATGAAGCCCTCTTGGAAAAGGCCAAGTTTTAAGCACAGTGGGCCAAAAACCCAGAGCCCAGGCTGACAGCCCTGAGAGGGCATGGGCCCCCCAGCACCTTACTTGTTATACAGCACAATGTCTGGCTTCCAGATCTTCTGTGCAGGGACACGCATGAACTCTGCCCCACCATAGTCAGAGGGGTTCCACTTCAGCTTGTAGTCATTCCAGATCTCAGGGAAGGAAGCAGGGAGGGAGAAGGAGACAGTAAAAGAATCAGCCTGGTTTTACTTCTCTTGGCACCACCCATCTTGGTGAGTCTTTACCCCTGCTGCATGTGACAGAGCCACATCCATGCCATGATCACATAGTCCAACTTCTCCTGTGGGTGCAGTGGGGAGAGAGCACAGGGCTGGATCTGCAGGCCGCCTCCTGGCACTACGGAAGCCACTGCCCACATAACCGTGAGCAAGCCCAGCCCCTCATCAACCAAACAGCATCCACTGGTGCTTTCTCTGGTCACTTCTAGTGCCAGGCGGAGCCTCCTGGACTTCCTGCACCATGTCCAGGTCCATGTGCCTGCTGTTTACAGCCCCTGAATGGTTCTCCAGGGGTGTTTTCCAATACAGACTCTCTTTCACCCCAAGGTTAAGCAAGGCTGGCCTCTGAAAGGTTCTGGGGGAAGAAGCCATGACCCCCGCAGGGCCCAGGAAGTGTCTGGGTCCAGAGGCTGGGAGGTCTGAGTCCTGAGCACCAGAGGAGAGAGGGGTGAGGCTGCGGCCACAGAGGGAACGTGTGCATCAAGTACTGGGTGGGGCACTGTGCCCATCTGGCTTTCCAGCCTCCTGGGGATAAAGGCTGTGTGTGCTGAGTGCTCAGCTGGCAAGGCTGGCAGAAGGGTCACCAGCAGGCCAATGGGCCATTATGTCTCCTGGCAAGTCTGGACAAAGCCTCCCTGGGGAGGACATGTGGAAGCCAATTTCTTGGCCTCAATGTGAACAGAAAAATCTACTCCCATGCTACCAACAACAGCAGCATCTGATTCTGACTTAAGAATGAGTTTCTGGGCTGGGTGCAGTGGCTCATGCATGTAACCCCAGCACTTTGTGAGGCCGAGGTGGGTGGATTGCTTGAGCTCAGGCATTCGAGACCAGCCTGGGCAACATGGCGAAACCCTGTCTCTATAAAAAATACAAAAATTAGCCGGACGTGGTGGTGCATGCCTGTGGTCCCAGCTACTTGGGAGGCTGAGGCAGGAGAATTGCTTGAACCCTGCTGGTGGAGATTGCAGTGAGCTGAGATCGCACCACAGCACTCCAGCCCCGGTGACACAGCGAGATCCTGTCTGGAAAAAAAATTGAGTTTTTAGCAAGGAGAGAAGGAGGTGTCTCAGGCACCACCCTAGGGTTTGGGGACAGGGCTTCAATCTCAGGTTCATACTGTTCTGTTGTTTGAACATGAAGAATGTCTTTCACCAGGCTGCAACCTGTCCAACTGGGATTTGAGGGGTTGGGCCCTACAGTCCTTCCAGGAGGACTGTTGGGCAGTGCATGTGACCTCAAGCCTTAGAAGAGATAGTCAGTCCAATCTGGGTTCTACAGAAGTAAATGAAGCCTGGTCATCTGAAGCAAATAAAGCAGTTACCACCAGGGGGCAGCAGTGCCTAGGGTCTGGTCACTTACTTGCTTGAGCCACAGGTTGGTCTCCATGATCTGGTTTACTTCATCCTAGAAAGAGGGATTAAAGTAGACAGGAGAATTATATAAACAAGGCTCACTCTGGGAAAGGCTCCTTCAGAAGCCCCGCTCCCCATGGCCACGGCTCGTGGCTCCAGCACTCACCACCTTCACCAGCTGAGACATGGACACCTCGAAATGGATGATGACTGGGTCGGACACGTTGGCCACAGGCCGGATGATCTCATTGTAATCTTCAAACAGCCGCTCAAATAGACGGTGCTCGGCCTCTGAGGCCCTGGCCACTGGGGGAAGCAGCCCTGTCAGTCCCGGGGAAATCATTAGTTAACCTCCCCCGCCCAGCCCACCAGAAACATCACCCATCTACAGCGTCCCCTCCACCTGTGGAGGGATTCTGTGGAACCCTAGACTTTCAGGCTAGTCTTACCCAGTGGGTTACAGAATGGGAAACTGAGGCCCAAGATGGGCAGGATTCTACCAGGCCACACACATTCAGTGAGAAGCACAGTGGTTGCAAGCCTGGGTTCTGGAGTTGGACAGATCTGGTGCAAATCCTGACAAATCACTTGTGAGCTGTGTGAGCTTAGGCAAGTGGCTTAACCTCTCTGAACCTCAGTGTCTTTACCAGTCAAAATAAGGATTATAAACGTATCCACCTCAAAGGGTTTTTGTGAAGGAAGTGCACAGCTTGGTGCTGTGCTAAGAGCTCAAGAACTATTCGCAATCCTTTCCTGGGTTGTTACTGCAAGGCAGGGGTGTGGTGCAAATGCTGTCTGCCTAGATACAGCAGCTTGCTGCTTCCACTATGGAAAGATGGCCAGTCCACCCCCAGGGGCAGGGCCACCCACGGTCACCCAGGCCCAGGTCTTCTGTCTCCCAGCCTCTGGGAGAACGCAACCCAGATCTGGGCCTCTCCTGCCTTTCACCCTGTAGGGGTTTGGCTACCAACCCTTTTAGAAGCCAAGGCACTATGTGGCTCCCGTGATCTCGTGTGACCCCCAGCTCTTGTTGATGCTGTCTTCACATACTGATCAAAGACTCTGACCTCTCTGCAACCCTTGGGCACCCCTCTTTGTTCCTAAGCCACACCCCAGTACAGGTGAGGCATACGGGGGTCAGCTGTTTTCTGATTCCCACGTACAGATCCGGGGGCAGCTTGGGGAGGCGGGAGGGGAATCCTCTGGGAAGTTGAATCCAACTTCGTCAGGTCTTGAAATGGGATTTTTCCTGCTCCCCCCTCCCCTTCCGCAGAGTGAAAGGAGGGTCCCAGGCAGGAGGTCGGCTGAGAGTGTATGGCCGTTCTGAATAGTAGAGGCCTCGGCACCGAGGGCAGAAAGCGCTCTGAGCGCACAGTCGCACAACAGACCTCCCGCCCGGGCCCGTCGGGAATTCCCTGCAGCCCTGCCCGGTCCCCGACCCTCGCTATCCACCAGCCCTCCCAGGCACCCAAGAGCCTCCCAGCGGCGGGCCAGGACCGGCTTCCCCCAGCAGGCTCCTCTGGAGAGCGGGAGGAAGACGGGAGGCACTCTCCCGGTGGAGGGTCCCACAGCGACGCGGGCAGGAGCGCTGGGGGCTAGGACTGGAGGAGAGGCTGGCGCGCCGGCTCCAGCCCCAGTCCCCAAGCGACTCTTCTTTCCCCCAGGTGACCTTGGCCAAGTCTTTAGCCACCTCTGGATACAGTTTCCCTATCTATCCGTCAAATGAGGAGGTGGGCGGGGTGCAGACGGTGGAGCGGGTGGCTTGGGCGTGCCAGTTTGGGAGCCAGTGCGCGGGGCAGGGCGACGGGCAGTGCTGGGACGCGAATCCCCAACTCCTGCGCCCAAGACGAAGGACCCAGTCTCGACCTCCTCATTACCCCGCGCCTACCAGCGCCCACTCGGTGACTCCCAGGTTTGGTGGTGGCTAGAGGTAGGGGGCGAGCCGAAAGGGAAAAAGCCACCCCACCCAAGTCGCCGCCGGGCTGGAGCGAGTTTGCGCGGGTTCCGAGTCCCCCGCTACGGCGCCAGCCTTCTCCGCTCGCCCGCGCAGTGCTCTCACCTGCAGCCCCTCCGGATCCCGCGCCTCCTCTCGGGCGCCCGTTCCTCCGGAGCCCTAACGCCCGTGAGCTTACCTGGCAGCAGAGACAGCAGCAGCAGCAGCCGCGGCGGCGACAGCGGGCGAGAGCCCATGGCTGGTGGCCGGGCTGGCCGCGGACCCGGACGGTCGGGAGAGGGCGCGGCGGGCGCAGCTACGGCCTCTGCCCGCGAGGCTCCAGCGCAGACCCCAGACCCCGAGCCCTACGGGCGGAGACGCGGAGGGCTCCTCTCTGCTTCGCCGCCGCTGAGTTTCCGGCGCCCTCGGACCTGCGGGAGGACGGGTGAAGCTGCGCCAGGCGAGGGCGTGCGTGGGGCGGGGCTGGGCGTACGTGCGGTAGGGGAAGGGGCTCCCCCCGTCCGAGTCCCCAGCGCTGGGCGGGCTACTTCTCTGCCGGGCTGGGCGCTCCGGACGGCGGCACACAACCAGATCCGAACAGGTGCTGTCACCATCGCCAGGAAGGAGAGGGACCCAATCTCTGTCCCTGGCTTCCGGAGCGTGTGCAGCTCCCGCAGGGGGTTGGGACCACCGGGCTGGATGGGCGCTGTAGGAGAGGCGCCAACACACTCAGAAAGAGGCTTCATGTATTTAATGCTATTAAGTAATTGTTAAGTATTTTAGATATAACACTGGTATTTTTTTTAAGTCCTTATAGTTTAGGGGTGGGTAGAAATTAGTTAAAACAATATTGGCCATAAGTTGATAATTGTCGAGGCAAGGTGATGGTACCTGGAGGTTATACTGCTCTTAACTTTAGATTATGTTTGGCTTGTTCCTTAATGAAAATTTGTTGGGGTGATCGGACCCAACACCAGGCCGTGGGGGCAACGAAGTCAAAGGAATGAGGAAAGGCAAAAGAGAAAGTGGGACCAGGGGGCCAACCCTAGTATGGAGGCTGGGAAGGCCCTGAGCTCTGGGAGCCCATGCTATTTATTGATGATCAAAGAAACAGGTGGTGAGGATGTGGGGTTTGAAAGGAAGTGATGTATGAAGCGAATGAACTACAACTGTGACGGTTTAGCATTCTTCTTTGAAACATTTGGCTACTTGAGATAATGGGAGTGCTAGAAGCAAGGAGCTGGCAAGTCTAGACAGGTTTCAAAGGCCATGAGGGGTTTTACCCTGGACCCAGGACGTGTTCCAAACCCTGCCTCAGCTTCTCCCCCAACACAGCTTTTCTCCCAACAAAACTAAAGAAAGATAAGACAGAATTTAAAATGAGGCTTCATTTGTTCTTTTTCTTCTTCTTCTGAGACAAGGTCTCACCCTATCACCAAGGCTGCAGTGCGGTGGCTCCATCTCGGCTCATTGTAGTCCCCACATCCCTGACTCAAGCGACCCTCCCACCTCAACCTCTGAAGCAGCTGGGACCACAGGCAGGCACCGCCGTGTCTGGTTAATTTTTTATTTTTGTGGAGAGGGGCTTCTCCCTGTAGTTGCCCAGACTGGTCTGGAACTCCTGGGCTCAGTGCTTCTCCTGCCTTGGCCTCCCAAAGTGCTGGGATTACAGGCATGAGCCACTGTGTCCGGCCTCATCTGCTCTTCTGATGAAGCAATCTGAGAGAGCATTGGGGTTCCCACCCTAGTCCCCCACAGAACCCCTCTATCCCCTTCCCCACCACCATCTGCAACCCCAAGAATGTGCACTGATTGGCCAGGCAGGGTGCCCTGGAGCCTCCTGCCCTCTCTGACCACCCACCAGGGATGGGGGTGGCGCCTTGATGTTGGTTTCTTTGACCTCCCTTTATCACAGGAGGAAGTTCTGTCATAAACTCTCCTCCTGGCGTTCAGATGGTGAGTTGCCTTTATTGTTTCCAGAATGTGCTGCTTACCCATATTAAAACCAAACAAAAGGAGATCGTTTGTGGAATGGAAGATGTTTGTAAGAATTGGGACCCACCTCTCAGGGCCCCAATTATAGCATTCTCATCTCTTGGCAAATGTCCTCCATTGGGACAATACTGTAAGTCATATATCTAACAAAGGTCTTGTATCCAGAATGTATAAGGAACGCTCAAAACTCAACGGTAAGTATAGATGCATATGAGGGATCTTACTGGGGTGATGTAGATGTTCTAAAACTGGATTCTGGTGATAAACATACGAAAATTCATTGAATTGTAAACTTAAAATGGGTGGATTTTATGGTATGTAAATTATACCTCAATAAAGTTTTCTTAAAAAAAGTCTCAATGGTAAGGAAATGAACAATTTAATTTTTTAAATGAGCAAGAGGTAAACAGACTCTTCACCAAAGAGGTATACAGAAGACAAAAAAAAAAAAAAAAAAAAAAAAGGCACATGGAAGATGTTCAAATCACTAGCCGTCAGGGACATGCAAATTAAAACCAGGGTGGAATCCACTTGCTAAAAAACTGGATCTCTCATACTTTGGTGGGATTGCAAAATGGTACAGCCACTCCAGAAAACAGTTTGACAGTTTCTCTTTCTTTCATTCATGTTATTATTATTATTATATATATATATTTTTTGACAGAGTCTCGCTCTGTCACCCAGGCTGGAGTGCAGTGGCACAATGTCGACTCACTGCAACCTCTGCCTCCCAGGTTCAAGCGATTCTCCTGCCTCAGCCTCCCAAGTAGCTGGGACTACAGACACACACCACCATGCCTGGCTGATTTTTGTATTTTTAGTAGAGACAGGGTTTTACCATGTTGGCCAACCTGGTCTTGAACTCCTGACCTTAGGTGATTCGCCACCTCAGCCTCCCAAAGTGTTGGGATTACAGGCGTGAGCCACCACGCCTGGCCTCAACAGTTTCATATAAAGTTAAATATACACTTACCATATAACCTAGCAATCACCCTCCTGAGTGTTTAAATAAATGAAAACTTTTATTCATACACAATCCTATATGTGAATCTTTATGTCAGCTCTATTCATAATTGCCAAAAACTGGAAACAACCTAAACATGCGTCAACATCATACAACTGAAACTCCTCAGCAATACAAAAAAACCCGGCTTGATTGAATCTTGAAGGCGCTATGCTGAATGAAAGAAGCCAGTCTCCAAAGGTCACTACTGTATGATTCCATTTAAATGGCATTCTTGAAAAGACCCAACTGTAGTGATGGAGAAGAGATATGTGGTTGCCAGGGGCTAGGAGTGCAGGGAGTCAGGAGTCTAAAGGAATAGCAGCAGGGAGTTGTTTTGGATGACAGATCTTTCCTGTGTCCTGATTGTGATGGTGGTTATCTATACATGTGTTACAATTCCTAGAACTATATATTTAAACGTCAATTTTATTGTATAGTAATTTTTAAAATAGAATTTTTTAGAACGTCCTCCTCCATTCCACCAATATTTTGAGTGCCTACTACATGCCAGGCACTGTGCAAAAGGTAATATGTGTGAGGAGTGAATCAGAGCATCGGTGTGGGAGACAGACCTGAGCCCAGCCATGATAGAGAACTGCAAAATGACCAGCGCCGTAGAGTCATGGAGGAGCAAGCCATGCCTTTCAGATGGGGAAACTAGGGATGGCTGCTCAGAGGAGGGGCATCTGGATCTGAAGAAGGGGTAGGAGCCATTCATTCATTCAGCAAACCTTTATTGAGCACCTGCTGTGTGCCAAGCTCTGTCCTAGGCCCTGGGGATACCACTATGAATGTGAAGGAGCAGGTCCCTGTTCTCATGGAGCTCACACTCCAGTGGGTGAGTTGTGGATGACAAATATGCCACCAGATAAAAGCGGCAGGTACCAAGGAGTGCTCGAGGAAGGAGGCAGGGTAACGTGATCATAGGGAGGCTGCTTTAGAATGATTGGGTGGTTAGGGAAGGCCTCTCAGAGGAGGTGACGTTGAAGCAAAGAATAGATTGGAGCCATGCCCTGACTGATGTGGCTGTGGAAAGAGCTTGGGAAGCCTGGGGGAAGAGGAAGAAGGTTCAAGTAGAAGATACGGAAGGCCAGGCATAGTGGCTCACACTTGTAATCCTAGCACTTTGGGAGGCCGAGGCAGGTGGATCACTTGAGGTCAGGAGTTCGAAACCAGCCTGGCCAACAAAAATACAAAAATTAGCTGGGCGTGGTGGTAGCTTCCTGTAATCCCAGCTACTTGGGAGGCTGAGGCAGGAGAATCACTTGAACCTGGGAGTAGAGGTTGCAGTGAGCCGAGATCACGCCACTGCACTCCAGCCTGGGCGATAGAGCACGACTCCATTAAAAAAAAAAAAAAAAAAAAAGATGATATGGTAAATGCCAAGCCTCTGAGCCAAGCCTCTGAGCTGGGAAGAAACTAGAAGTATGTGAGGGACTGGACAAGGGGAAGTGCAGAGAGATGGCGATGGAGAGGCAGGCCGGCACCATGGCTGGCGCATAGTAGGTGCTGCTATGATGTCATCTTTATCCCCATTGCCCGGTGCAGGGAAGGAAGACAGGCCGGAATTGAACTGTCTGAAGCTCCCTCCTGCTGGGGCTTCCTGGGATCCCTCCAAGGCATTCAGAGAGGACAGTCCAGGCCCCCATCCTTGCCTCTTCCATGGCTGTGGCTGGTTTGATGGGGTTGATGGCCAGTGGTCAAATTTATTTAGGGCCTCATCAGCCACAACCCAGAAGGAAGCAGCAAACTGCTCACCCGGTCACTCACATCCTCTCACCCCACAACCCAGGGGGCCCTCAGTCACGCTGGGCAGCGTAGGGCCCTTCCGAAGCTGTGTGGGACTGAAAGAGGGGCGGTAGGAAGAGCCCAACAGTGCCCAGTACGCACACAAAGACGAACACCCACAGGAACAGCCGGTCTACCACCATAGCCACGTACTTCCAGTCCTCAATGACCTGTAGGCAGAGAGAAGGGCTGGTCACAGGTGCCAAGTACTGGGGTCCCTCCTTTCCCCAAGTCAGGCCCTTACTATCTGGCCAGGGACTCCACAGGCCACAGGCGTGGAACTGCATACTAGGGGGGCAAGTTCTGAGTCCCAGACTGGCCTATCAGCTGGGCAGCTCTGAGCCTCTCTGGCTGTTCTCCACCTCCACCCCTGCCTGTCCCCCACAGCACTTTAGGGCCACTGGGAACTTGGGCTGTACAGAAAAGTTAGGAATGTGAGGACTTGTTAATACCGCATATTGTGATTTGAAAACAAAATCTGGTTATAAATAGGAGATAGGGCCTGAGGATCTTGAAGCCCCATTTTCTCACTTTCACCCCAAACTCACTGCCTGAGCTGGTTCTAGCTAAAGAAAGAACTAGGTGGCTCTCACCTAGTTCAGTGGGAGCAGGGAAACGGGGGCTTACAGAACACCTGGAAATCCTGCTGTTTAATTTGTTCAAGTCTGTACACAGCAGTGTCTGTTCCCTGTAATTAAGACCCAGCCTCCTCCTGCTGCATCATCCAGGTCTCTGTGGTCTTCTTAGACCCTGCTGCAGGGTATGAGGTTGGCAGAGACCTGGCTGGTCTCCAGAGGGGCCACCACAGATGGGCCCTGTCTCCTTTGCACTGGGGGAGAGCCCAGAGAAACGCCCATGTGCCCAGGATCCTGCCCTCCCTTCCCTAGGCCTGCTTTCACACTCCTGGACTGGCTGGCTCACACTGCATTCATTCCCTGGCAGAGACAGGCTGGATCAGAAGGCTTGGGAAATCAGCAGAGGCTCTGGAGTTGGAAATGTGGGCAGCAACGGGCATGCTGATGTCAGTGACCCAATTTGTCAGGGCCCTGTCAACGGTGTATCTAATGTGCAGGATAATCCTGTGTCAAGCCAACCCCGACACCCGCAACCAAGCATGACTGGCACCTGTCCCCAAGACTCAGCAGGCACAGCACAGGTCTCTCCACAGAGCACTCCTTGGCTTTCCTGGGTTTCTTTTTAACAGCCCTAATTTCAAGTGGTGTCCATGTGCGTATGTGTGCGCGCGCACATGCTTTTCCCCCTTTTAATATTTTTGTGCTATTTATAGTGACCAGTTAATCACCAGGGTGGGTGAAAGTACTGAAGATGAGAAGCAGCATGGCTGGTTTAGGGGCAGGCATGCTCTGGAAGGGAAGAAAGCCTCTTTTCTCCAACTATCCATAAAGAAGTCAATCAACCAATAAGCCGGCCATGTGCTCAGTGCAGGGCAAGAAACTAGGAAGGGCAAGAGAGTTTAAGGATGTCAGGCAGATCTGGGTACAGAGCCTGGCACTGCCCTGGGCCAGCTGTGTGACACTGGTCAAGTCAGTGAACCTCTCTGAGCTTTGCTTTGAAAGCTTCCTTATTGTAAAATGGGGGTTCTACTAGAAGCCACTTCACAGGATTCCAGGGAGGGTTAGCAGTAATTTATGTCAGCTCCTGGCAGAGCACCTGATGTGTGGTTGGAGCTTAATGAACACTGGTGATTATAATAACAGTGGTCCTGCCTGGCTCCTTCCCTTAAGAGGCTTGTAATTAATTGAGCTAGAAAGAGAAGAAGGTACGTGAGTGCCAAGGGGGTGGTGAGGTCTTTAGAAGAGAGTTCAGGGTGGGTGCCGGCTCAGCCAGGGATGCAGGAGACCAGTACTGCTCAATCTAGAATGTGCACATGAACCACCAGGAATTGGTTAAAAATGCAGGCTCCAATATGCCTCCCTGAGAGATCCTGGTTCAGTCAAGAAAGGGTGGTCCTACAGCATAGCCCATGTGGTTCTCACTTAGCCAGCAGGGCCCCAGGCTGCATAGTAATGTTTGGGAACCAATGAATTAGGTGATGCTGACCTACAGAATGGTTTAACCTAAGTAATAGCATGATCAAATTAATGTTTTAGAAAGTGAAATCTAAGAATCCTATAAAGCTGTGCTTCTAAAACTGCAATGGGCCTGGGAATCTCCTGGGGACCTGGTTAAAATGCAGGTTTGGAGCCAGCAGGTCTGGACTGGGGCCTGAGACTCTGCATTTCTGATAACCTCTCAGGTGATGCCAGTGCTGCTGGTCCAAGAACTACACCAGAAGAATATCTCATGTCCTATATTCCATTTGTTTGCATTTCTCTTCTTTTCTTGGCACAGTGTGATTCTGGAGCTGTTCCTGCTCTTTTCTCTGTGGGCTAACTAATGGAATGCCGGTGCTTCTCCTTGAGAATGCAGCGAGTGGAAAGCAATCTTGAAAAGATAAGAATGAGGAGACGTCCATTTTTGTCCATGCAGCTGCACAGGGGTAGACACCATGTTGTACAGTAAAAACCTGCCCAAAAAATCTGATCTGAAGGTGTTGATATGAGAACATTCACAAGAGCATGAAACTTGTTCTCCCTCCTGGTATGGAAATGGGTGTGAAAATTTCTGTCACCACCACATTCTGTGTTGTTACTATGACATTGTCCTTAGAAGTGTTATTTATTCAAAGGAGTCATGTGAAATACTCAGACTCCAGCACTCATTGCTTTGTCCTGTGAAAGTAAATTAAACCTCTTTTTAAAAAATCTATAATTCTAGGACAGGTTCAGTGGCTCACGCCTGTAATCCCAGCACTTTGGGAGGCTGAGGTGGGTGGATCACCTGAAGTCAGGAGTTCAAGACCAGCCTGGCCAATATGGTGAAACGCTGTCTCTATTAAAAATACAAAAATTAACCAGGTGTGATGGCCGGCACCTGTAATTCCAGCTACTTGGGAGGCTGAGGCAGGAGAAGCACTTGAACCTGGGAGGCAGAGGTTGTAGTAAGCCGAGACTGTGCCACTGCACTCCAGCCTGGGCGACAAGAGCAAAACTCTGTCTCAAATAAAAAAATAAAAAAATAAAATAAAAAATCTGCAATTCTAGTTAGCACAATTGATTAATTCATTACTGTGGTAATCATAGTATATTTACTGATGTTCCTAAAGCCCTGAAAGATATAAGTGCTTGAATGGCTTCTTTGCAAGACTGAAGAGGATGGGGCAGATGCGCTTGGTACCCCAGCCCACCTGTGTTCCCTAAAGCCTGCAGAGTCACTTCCCAGCCTTCCGTTTCTGGTGCCTGCATTTCCTCTCTCCTCTGCCTCAGGGCTTTCTCCAGCACCAAGGGCGCTTTCTCTGGCAGGCTGGCATTACCTGGAAGTGCAGGGGAGTTAATGTCCTGGGGCTACCCTCATCCTTTAGGGAATGGGGGCTGCTGGGTAAATACCTCAGCCTCCTTCCAGGGGGGTGATCCTGAGGCTTGTTCCTATGGGTCCTCAGAGGGTCTGCAAGGGTACTGAGTCCTGGGCACCCATGGCAGTATCCTGCTTATTCATTCTCCTTTCCCTGTCTCACTTTCCCTCCTTCCTCACTGTGCTTCCCGGGATCACATCCCAAGTAAACCACCTGCACCCAAGTCCCCATCTTAGGGTTTGCTTCTGGGATACCTAAAACAAACAAACAAACAATATCACTGGCACTTCCTTCCCCTCCCCAGATGCACGAAGCTATAATATTTAACACAAACTCATTTCAATTTTGGATTCCTTATTCAGAGTTTGAGAGTTCTTGTCTCCTGTGAATTAACTGCAGGAAGTGGGAAGCTGGTGCTACTATCTGAGCCCTTTCTGTTGGGCAGGTGGGCAGGGGCTGGCTAGCAACTTACACTCTGGTCTTCATCGTCATTCTTCATGTGCTGGGCGATGAAGCTGACACCTTCTAATGCCTCCTGCACATCCTGTCGGAACCTCCCAGAGGACCGCAGCCGGAAATCCCTGGAGCCGGCTGGAGACTTGGGAGCTGCAGAGGCAGGGTTCACAAAGCACATGGAGTTCCCATAGAGTTTGGAGGGGCTGGTGGAGGTGATGGTGGCCTTGGGCTTGGTCACGTGTGACTTGCTGGATGGGAAGGCTCTGGCCAGGCTGCTGTCAGGGCCAGGGCGCTTCATGAAGAGGAAGGTAGGCAGCTTGTGCAGGAAGCAGTGCTTGACCCAGGGTGCCATGGTGTGGGTGCTGGGTGAGCGGTGGTGCACATTGAGCACACAGACGCTGGTGACGATGGAGAAGGTGACCAGCACCATGGTGAACATGAGGTACTTGCCAATGAGAGGCACATCGAGGGAGGTGGGCGGCACGATCTTGGAGATGAGCAGCAGGAAGACTGTGAGCGCCAGCAGCACAGAGATGCACAGCGTCATCTTCTCGCCGCAGTCGGACGGCAGGTAGAAGACGAGGATGGCCAGCGAGGTGATGAGCACGCAGGGGATGATGAGGTTGATGGTGTAGAACAGAGGCTTGCGCTTGATGATGAAGTCGTAAGTCACGTCCACATAGCTGGGGTCCTGTGGGTTCACTGTCCTTCTCCCTGGGAGGGCCACTATGTCCCACTCACCACTGGGAGTAAAGTCATCCATGCTGGCTGTGGGTGTCATGAGGACCATGTCTATCTCCGTGTGGTCATAGGTCCAGGAGCGGAACTTGAGGGTGCAGTTCTGCTGGTCGAAGGGAAAGTACTTCACCTCAATCTTGCAGGCGCTCTTGTAGATGGCAGGGGGCAGCCACAGGACGCTGCCGTTGGACTGGACTATCAAGTTGGTGTAGACAGACACCTCATAGGTCCCGTCAGCGCTGGGCAGGGTCAGGGCATGAAGAACATCGTGAAACCCATACACAAGGCCTGGCCTGTTCTCAGAACTCACTGAAGAGCCCTTTGGGATTATTTCCCACTAGTCACCCTTCCACCCTTCCAGTCCCCCAGGCCCTCACTGAAAGGGGCCTGCTTTTGTTGGCAACTATGTCATGGAGAGAGCCCTACCATCAAAGGACCAAAGCATTCTTTTTTTGTTTGTTTGTTTTTGAGATGGACTCTTACTCTGTTGCCCAGGCTGGAGTGCAATGGTGTGACATCGGCTCACCGCAACCTCCACCTCCCGGGTTCAAGCGATTCTCCTGTCTCAGCCTCCCAAGTAGCTGGGATTATAGGCATGCACCACCATGCCCGGCTAATTTTGTATTTTTGGTAGAGATGGGGTTTCTCCATGTTGATCAGGCCGGTCTCAAACTCCTGATCTCAGGTGATCCACCCGCTTCAGCCTCCCAAAGTCCTGGGATTACAGGCGTGAGCCACCATGCCCGGTCCATCAAGCACTCTTAAGGCTTCCCATGGAATAGCTCATTTAAGCCTCTCAGTAGTCCAGTGAGGCAGGTTTTATTATTATCCCCATTCTACAGATGGGAAAGCCAAGGCCCAGAGAGGTTGACTTCTTCAAGGTCAGAAAACTTGTAAGCAGGACAGCTGAGATTTGAACTCAGGTCTGTCTGACCCCAGACCACACACTCTTAGCCATTACATGCTACTGCTAGTATAATCATGACTCAGGGAGAGTCTCTTTGGCTTCCTCCACCTGCCTAAGATATTTATGCATAGTAAGTCAGTGGTACCAACACCAACACTGGCAAAGCAACAGAGGCTCAAAAGGATAGTATGGAGCATAGAAAGGGCACTGGGCTTGAGGTCAGGACACTGCTCTGGTCTCAGCTGTGCTTCAGTGAATCAGACAAGGCCCCTCCCCTCCCTCAGCCTCCAACTTCCCATCTGTAACTGAGGGCTCTGGCTCTGCTCACCTCTGTTTCTCTTCTAGCTTGATGGCCTGGAAGGCTGGGTAAAGCAGAGATGGGGCTCAGGGTTGGACTCAGGCCTGGATGACTCTTAGAGCTGGGCCTGCTGCCCTGGCCTGGCTGTCACCAGGCCTCCACCAACCCTGCCACTCACTTGTTGTAAAGCACGATGTCAGGCAACCAGATGCGCTTGGCGGGGATCCTCAGGATGTTCACACCCTCGTAGCGGGAGATGTTCCAGGTCAGGCGGTAATCAGTCCATTCCTGGACAGACAGGCAAGGCCCTGTCACTTGTAGGTCCACTGCCACCAAAGGGCAGCCCTCAAGAAAAGATCTCTTGGGCTAGGGGCCCTTCAGGGCACTTACCTGTTTCAGCCAGACATTGGTGGTCATGATCTGCTCTCGTTCATTCTGGGGAGGGAAACAGGGCTATCAGTTAACCAGGAAGGAGGAGCCTCACAAATGGATTTCACTTTATTGTGCAAAAGGCTGTGAGCTCCAGGCCCATGTGACCAACTGCCACCCCAACATCTCTTGGATGGCCCAAAGGTATGTCACACTCAGCATGTTTGATACAAAGTTCATGATCTTCCCCAAAACCTGATCCTCCTTTGGCTTCATTGTCTCAGTGAATGCCACCCCTAGCCATTCAATTCCACAAGCCAGAAGCGTGGACATTGTCTCTGACACTTTGCTCTCTGATCCATCCATCACTTAAGACAAAAACTTAAGTCTTGTAAGTTATATCTCCTAAAGCATCTCATATTTGTCTGCTTCTCTCCACCGCCACCATCATCTGTCACTTAGACTACTGCAGTCCCCTAACTGGGCTTCCTGCTCTGCCCTGGCCTGCCTTTAGTCTATTCTCTACATGGTAACCAGGGTGATCCCTTTACAATCTCAATCCCTTTGACTAATTGCTCTGCTGCTGCATCTCATTCAAAGTAAAAACCAAAGTTCTGCTTAGAGTCTACAAGGCGCTAATGATCTGCCTCCCCACCACCCCTCATCCCATTAGCTCTATGACCTCTTATCACAACACTCTGCCATTTGCTCATTCCATTTCCACTGCACTGCCTCTTTGCTCCCGCACACTGTTCCCTTTTCCTGGAAACCCACCAGGATGCTTCCACACTTTCTTCTATTCTCAGAAATGTCATCCTATCCGAGAAATCTTCCCTGACCTACATAAAGTAGCACCTCTGTCCCTGCCCTGCCTTATTTTTCTTTCTTTCGTGTGTGTGTGTGTGTGTGTGTGTGTTTCTTGAGACAGGGTCTCACTCTGTCACCCAGGCTGGAGGACAGTGGCGTGATCTTTGCTCACTGCAACCTCCACCTCCCAGGCTCAAGTGATCCTCCCACCTCAGGCTCCTGAGTAGCTCAGACCACAGGCACAGGCCACCATACCTGGCTAAATTTAAAAAAATTTTTTGTGGAGATGGGGATTCATCATGATGCCCAGGCTGGTCTCAAATTCCTGAGCTAAAGTGATCCATGCATCTCAGGCTCCCAAAGTGCTGGCATTACAGGTGCAAGCCACATCACCAGTCTTCTTATTTTTTTTCATAGCATTTCTCATACCTAAACACCATCTATCTATCTATCTGTGTATTGTCTGCCACCTCCCACTAGAATCTAATGACTATGAGGAAATAAGGCAACTAGAAGAGTATGTGACATGTTGGACACTCCATAAATCTTTTCTGAGTAAATACATGAATCCTACCATGATAAGCCAGGCCACCATCATCCACGTCTCACCTGGACCATGTAAGACCCTCCTAACTGGTCTATGTTCATTCTGTACACCGCCACCATACACACACACACGTATCTCTTCTTCCTCTGCAGCCAAAATAAATCTTCCAAAGTTCCTGTCATTTCCTCCCTCAATTTTATCCCTGTTTAGATTACTTCCTTGGCTTCCTTCACTTACAGAATAAAAATATTGCTCCTTCACAGGGTCTACAGGGCCTTGCCAGGTTTCCCAGCCACACTTCACCTCTTTATGTCCCTCTGTTCTATACTCCAGCCCCCTGGCCTTCTTTAGTACTTTGGATAAGTCTTGTGTTCTCAGTTTGTACTATTTTTGCTGCCTCTCCTTCATCAAGATAACTTCCAGCATACTGATCTCATTTTGGGAGACATTTCCTCAAGGAACCTACAACTATATAAGATTACCAGTAAGATAAGGTTTGGCTGCCAGTAACAGTGATCCAGAGTAACACAGGCTGAAATAAAGTAGTAATTCATATCCCTCTCACGTTAACACTTTAGACATATATGGCAGTTCTGCTCTACAAAGTTCTGATAGGTACCCAGATTCTTTTCTACTTTCTTCTCCACCATACCTAGAGTGTGGCCCTCATAAGAATGGACCAAAATAACTGTTGGAGCTCCAACTATAAATTCCACATTCCAAGCTGTTGGTGGGGAAGGAGAAGGGAGAAGAAGAATGCATGGCAATTGTCTCATTTTGATTAGAATATTTAGGCCATTTACATTTAATGTAGTTACTGATATATTTGGGTTTAAACTTACCCCCTGAGCTTCCATAGCCTCAGATCTGCCCCCTTGCATACCCCTGATCTCTTGCCAAGTGGCATTTGGGTCTTTATGTCATTTCCCTCACATGTCTGGGAGTAAAGGTGAGGTTCAGGGACTTGAGCTTGTGTATGCTGGTGTTTTCTAGGAGAATGTGTCAAGTACAGGGGAAATGGCTTGGAAAGAGGGAGACTCAGAGGAGAGTCAAGGACCTCGAAACAGGCAAACCAAGGAGCAGGCAAAGAGATGAGAGTGAGCAGAGGAAACAGTGCTGGGGCAGGGGAGCAGGTAGAAGGGTCAGGGAATAAGGAGGGCTGGAGAGGTGAGGGTGGGGATGCTGGTGAGGGAGTGCCTGGCTCACCAGACTCAGAAGTCAATTACAAAACAGGTGCTTTGACAAGCCTGTTTGCCTTACCCAGCACTAAATTCCTACATGCTCTCTAAAAATTTCCATCTTTAAACTGGTTGTACCTATAACCCTCCCTCCTCAAATAAATAAATAAACCCTGAAAAACAGGAGGACAATACCCCCTCCTGGCCTGGCAACCCACAACCTAATATTTACTGTATACATAAGCTTTCAGAAATATAACTTGCATGCCTGGGGGCTGGTGGTTGCATCCCCTCCTCCTTCTGGTAGCCTCTATCACCCTATCAGGCCCACAGAGCAGATCTGACCAGGCAGCCTGAGTCTGGAAGTGCGGCAGAGCCTCCCGCTCGTTCACCCTCACTAGGGCGGCAGCTGCACAGCAGCGGCTGGGCTCACCTCATTAAGCAAGAAACACTGGACTGGACAATAACACTCAGACACCAGCCTGAGCAAGCCTGGCTGAAAGCCCTCCTTCTTTCCAGCCTGACTATGGAGGGAGAGGGGCAGAGAGTACACAGCTCTACAGCCCTCCCCATCCTGGGGCTGTGTGTCCTCCCAGGAGATAGAGCCAGTCATTAATTTGGCCAAAACCTTCCTGAGGGCTGTAGGTTTGACAAGCTGGGTGTGTGTGGGCCAACCGTGTTAGAGAGAGAGTGTCTGGCATTTCAGAAGGCAGCCACCTGGCCAGAGGAGGGTCAGCCCCCTTAGTGATCTCTTTCCCCTGGCTGGACACAGCACCCTGCACTCTCCCCTTGTGAATGCTCCCCAGATCCCCAGATCTGCTTCCAGGGACGGGGTTCTAACCCTGTGGATGGGGACATGGGAAGGTTTACAATAGGCCATGGTTTCCTCTGACATCTTCAACTCAGAGGCAGCAGAGAGAAGAGAAATTCCCAGGCACCTCCTCCCTCAGCACCCCTGCCTCTGCCCCACATCCACATATGGAGAATCTGACAACAGTACCCCTCCTCCTTTCCATGCCTGCAGCAGCCACGCCCACCGTCCAGACCCTCACCCGCCTGGCTCTATAGGTACTTTACTGCCTCTGGTCCTGCCCCTACACCTAGGCCTCCGTATCCATCAGTTCCCCCAGTCTGGTTCTTATTTCTCCCAACAAGTAGGAAGCATATAAGGTTATCTGAGCAGGCTAGGGGAGAGAATAGGGTGGGGCTGTGAGGACAAGGAACAGAAGCTTATGGTCATGGTGGAGACCCAGCTGAGCAGAGTCTATGGCAGGCCCATTGGCTGCCTACCCAATGTCACCCCGCTCTTACCCTCATTTCTTCTTTGTTATAACAAAACCATGACTTCATTAAATATTGGACACCTATGAACTTCATGGACCCCTCTGCAGCCTCCCTGACGTGTACTGGTAAGTCTAAGTCAACTATAGTAGTTTCATTCCTCTGGCCAATGATCGCCTGGGGCTTGGGCATGAGCAGCCTCTCTGCCTGAGCCTGAGCCACAGCTGCCCTCTGCACCTACCACACTGATAAGCTGGGCCAGGGAGAGCTGCAGCTTGATGGAGATGAGCTGTGAGGAGCTGGTGGCTGGGCGGATCAGGTTATTGTAACGGGTTTTGTTCAGAAGGTCGTCCATCAGCTTTTCCTCTGCATTGGCCACGCGGCAGTCCCCTGGGAAAACACACACAGTCAGACCTGCTGGGCCCTTGTGCACCTGACCCCCACTGCAGCCCGTGGCAGTGAAGCGGAGAGCTGAGAGGGAACACAGGTGCCCTTAGGGCTGGCTGAAGCAGTGAAGGTGCTGGCAGGCCTGTCTCTCCTTGAAGACTTCAAATTAAATACACTCAACACAGAGCTCCACTGTCTCCTCCCATGCCATACCTCTTCCTCCTCCTCTTCCTTCTAGCAATGAATGGCATCCCACACTCTACATATCTGGTACAAAGACTGGGTGTCTCTTCTTGACCTCTCCCTTGGTTCATCGAAGTGGCCATTTAGTCCTGCCTTTTTTTGTTTTTTTGAGACAGAGTCTCACTCTGTCGCTCAGGCTGGAGTGTAGTGGTGTGATCTTGGCTCACTACAACCTCTGCTGCCTGAGTTCAAGCAATTCTCCTGTCTCAGCCTCCAGAGTAGCTGGGATTACAGGCCTATGCCACCACATCCAGCTAAGTTTTGTATTTTAGTAGAGACGGCGTTTCACCATGTTGGCCAGGCTGCTCTAGAACTCCTGGCTTCAGGTGATCTGCCCACACTGGCCTCTCGAAGTGCTGGGATTACAGGTGTGAGCCGCCATGCCCAACCCTAGTCCTGTCTTTTACCTTCCAAATCCCTCAGTCTGTCCTCCTTATCTCTAATGCTATAGCCATGTCCCCACCTCCCTACCCCTGCCCTCCTTCTGGTCTCTCCACCCCCAGTCTGCCCCTGTTATCCATGTACCATACATTGCCAGAGTGGTCTTTCTACAGCAAACTGGTCTAGGGCACTTCCCTACCCACAACTCTCAGAGCTGTAGGTAGATTTAAAAATCAAATGTTTTGGCTCAGCATTCAAGGCCCTTTCCCTGCTGACACTGGCTTATCTTTCTCAATCTGATTTTCTCCCACCTCTCTACCTCTACCCCAGATACTCAGATACTCTCTCTTCTGGCCGTAGCCTACTGTTTGCCTTTCCCCCTGTGACCTTCACTGTCTCACTTCCTTTTTTTTTCTTTCTTTTAGAGACAGGGTCTTGCTATGTTGCCCAGGCTGGTTTCAAGTGATTCCTCCTGGATTCAAAGGATCCTCCCACCTCAGTCTCCTTAGTAGCTGGGACTATAGGTGTGCACCACCACACCCAGCTTGTCTCACTTCTTTGAACACACTCTTTCTTCTGCCAGGATTGCCCCCAGCCCACCAGTTATGAATGATCTGAGGGTCTGTCTTGTGCCAGGTACTTTACTACATTTTGAGGATAATAGCAAGCAAAAGCCAGAAATGGTTCCTGCCACCAGAGCACTTACAGTGCAGGGGAACAGCCCCATTACTCACATGTGAGTTTGGGTGCAGAAATGGGTACAAGGTGGTGCTTTCCCTAAGAAGAAACAGAGCTGAGATGGGGCGGGGGGATTTTCCAGGTTCAGACTTTAGACCTACAGAGTGTAAGGTCCCTCTGAGACACCAAACGGAGGGGTCCAACTGGCAGCTGGCTCCTCGTCTGGAGTTTCCAGGAGAGGTCTTACTTAGCTCAGAGCCACATTAAAGACCCAGCCTAAATGCCGCCTCCTGCAGGGAGCACCCCTGAGCTTCCATAGCCTCAGATCTGCTCCTCTGCACACCCCCGATCTCTTGCAAAGTGGTGTTTGGGTCTTTATGTCATCTCCCTCACATGTCTGGGAGTAAAGGTGAGGTTCAGGGACTTGAGCTTGTGTACTCTGGTGTCTTCAGGGAGAATGTGTAAAACAGAGAGGAGGTGGCTTGGAAAAAGGGAGACTCAGGAGAATCAAGGACATCTGAGGAGGCAAGCCTGGGAGCAAGTAAAGAGATGAAAGTGAGCAGAGGAAACAGTGCTGGGGCAGGGAAGCAGGTGGGAGGATCAGGGAATTAGGCGGGCTGGAGAGGTGGGGGTGGGGATGCTGGCGAGGGGCTGCTTGGCTCGCCAGGCTCAGGAGTCAATTACATCTTCCCGCAAGGGCCAGTTCACCTAGTTGCACCAAACCCCTCCCTCTGTGGGTAGGGCCAGAGGGCCCAGAGCACAGACCAACCCAATTAGGCAGGCCTGAGGTGGACTCAAGGGTGGGTGCTGGGCTGGAGTCCTGGTTGTGGGGAGAGCCGCCACCCTGCCTACTCCATCCACTTTCCAACTCGCTGCCTATCTGGAGCAGATGCAATATTTAGTGCCTTGTGAAAGATGCTCCTAGTGCACCTGCTGCCTGCTGCCCCTCCCCCAGGCTGCCCTGGGCTCTCCAGACGGGGGTCCTATGGATGCTTGGCCTAGATTCTGAGCCCTGCCTCTTATACTCAGGACCCCTTTCCCAGAGGCCAGCTGCTTGAGTACCCTGGAAGCCAGTCTGTAGCCTCAGGCTAGAGCTGGGTCCCTCCCACAGCCCTTCTTTAGCATGTCTGTTTGGACCGACTTATTTCACAAAGAGGGGTGTGTCTTGCCCAAGCCCATCTGGCATGTCTGAGGCAGCTCTGGAGTCAGAATCTGCAGCTCCCATGCCCCAGCCCTGCAATACTAGGGGAGGCTGGAGCCCACATCTCTGAAGTCCCACTGGGCCGGTCCGACTGAGCTCCCAAGTCCAGGGCTGCTCTGTAGGCTGTGGGGCTCATGCTCCAGCTCCCAGCCCACCTGATGTGCTCAGGTGGCTCACCTTTGGGCCTGCCCTGCCTCTCAGGCATTCAGCTGACCCAGAGGGACTCCCCATCTTGACCACCAGCTGTGGGCTCGAGTTAAAGGTTCCCGGAACCCTAGACCATCTGGCCCAACCCCCTGTTTCTCAGCTGGGGAAACTGAGACCAAAGAGGGGAAGAAACTTTCTCAAGTGCCCCCAGCAAGTCAGAGGAGGAACCAGGTCTAGGAGCCTCTTTCCGACAGAGGTATTCCCTGACCCCTGAGCCTTCTTCAGTGCCTCATTAGCTTCCCTGTAAGGAGACTGCCCTGCAGGGGCTGGAAATGGTGCTGTCCCGGGCAGTGTGTGCCCATGACTGCTCCTGTGTTTGTACTTGTGAGTGTATGGGGGGGTGCGGGGGGGTCGGTGAAGGGTGGGAATAAACAGCAGGGATACTGGGGGCTGGAATGCACCCCACTTGCCTCCCCAGAAGGGGGCAGGGGACCCCAGCCCAGCACATGCTTAAACTTTCCAATGTACTAAATGCCTGTGAGGCCTGCTGGGCTCAAAAGACAAGCAATAGGCCTTTTGCCCCCAGATGGCAGGGGTGGCCCCGGATGGGCAGAAGCTTCTGCAGCACGGTTAGGGGTCACATCCCAGCCCATGGGCTGACAGTTAAACAGAGAAGCCACCACTAGGCGTCAGTCATGATTCAATGATTCTGATGAGGAGTGGGCCCCCGCCCCCAGCCTCTGCCCAGGGTTTTGTCTTCCAGGCCTTCTTGGGAAAAATTGTTCCCTCCCAGAAAGGGGCTAATAATCTGAGAGGAAGCCATAGCTGGACTTCTGAACTGTGTGAGTGTGTGTCCAGTTTGGAAAGGTATATCCAACCTAAAACTTTATATTGAAAAAATGGAAAGATATCCCCACTGTTTTGGAATACAAACTGCAGAAAGTAACAGTTAACAGAATCTTATTGGAAAGATTAGATTCTGCATCTGGAAAGGCAGAGTGATTTTTCAACTGGGATGTATGTCCTTAACTGAGGAAGGGAACATGATATTTATATTTATTAAAAGGCAGCTATGATTTTTTTTAAGTAGAGAATTTATCTTTTATAAAGAGCTTATAACATATTATTAGTGTTTCTTCAATCACGTGTATGAATCACCTGGATTCCTAGGCTTTATTCCCAGAGATTCTGATCCTGTGAGCCTAGGGTGGGGCCCAGAAATCTGTACAGGGTGATACAGGCCACCCCAGGACCACACCTAAGAAACACTGCAACTGGCCCTCACACACATCCAAGTCTCCAAATATGTAGGCAGGGCATATTATCTCCATAGAACAGATGGAGAAACTGAGGTCCAGGCTGGTGAAAGAAATGGCACAGGGTCACCCAGCAAGTAGTAGCAGAGCCATGATACACGGACTGCCTGCAGACACCATCTTTGGTGAGAGCTCCTCTTCTTTATAGGAGTAGTACAAACTTACTTTCTGTAGTTTGTATTCCAAAATGATGGGGATATCTTTCCATATTTTTCAATATGAATTTTTAGATTGGATATGCTTTCCCAAACTGGACACACACTCACACAGTTTAGAATTCCAGCTATGGCTTCCTCTCAGACTATTAGTCCCTTATATATTCCCTGACTCCTACCTCCTTCCACCACTATGGTGGGTCTCTATCCAAGGAAGAGGTAGCCCTGGTCCTCTAGGCTGACTGGGGCTTGGAGGAAAAGCCTGGGTGAGTGTAGGAGCTAGTAGGGCCCTTGGAATTCAGGTGGAGAAACTGAGACCCTGAGAAGGCAGTCCTCATATTTGCACTCTACCTGGAGAAGGGCTGGGGTCTCCTTCCTGAGTGGCAGGCCCGACTTCACCAGCCTGGCACTCAGTCAAGCTGCCTGTCCAGGCCCGGCACACCTTGGGTGGGTGACCAGAGGCAGTGGTGCCATAAAATGTGTTTCCTGGGAGATCTACCCGCAAAGCACAAAACATTCCAGGGCTGGTGATTTGGGCAAGCCCCCTTCCCTCTTGGCCCAGTTTCCCCATCTCTACCACAGCTGTGTTGGAGGAGACTTCTCTCTAAGGCTGAGCAGCAGATTCACTCCCAAGTGCCTACACCGCCCAGGTGGCCGGCTCCTCTGAGCTCACGCTTCAAGAAAGTCACCTCTTAGGCAAGGAAGGAGCCTCGGCCCTGTTGGGAGTGGGAGTCGGTGCACTTGCAGCCTCCCAGACTACTGGGGATGACTCGCGGTGCCTGCAAAGCCGGTGTCATCCAGCCCCGCTGCCCAGCCCACAGACACTCACTCGGGAGGGTAGCCCTGGCCCTCGCCAAGGGCTCCGAGAAGAGGCGGCCTCCACTCCAAACCTGGCAGACCCACCCACGCAGGCCCGCCCCCGCTGCTTCGACGAGTGGGCTCAGCCCTGCCCACGCCCCCATTTGGCCGGGACAACCTCAGGCCACTCACCCGGGCGTAGGGCATCCTTCCTTCCCTCCCACCTGTGGCCAGTCCAGCCCCGTTCAGCCCAACCCAGGCGCCCCTCCCTCCTTCCCCGAAAAGAACTCACCGCGCCCGCAAAGGGCGACCAGGAGGAAAAGGACCAGGGAAGGCGCGTGCCTCATGGCTGGCGGGGCCGGGTGGCAGCCGCTGCAAGCTCCGCTGTGGGGTCACAGGGCACCCGTGAGCCGCGCGGTCGAGTGAGCGCCGGTTCTGGCCCCAGAGGTTTGCTGGCGCAGCGGCGCACACTAGGACCCCGCGGAGAGCCCCGCCAAGCCCCGCGTGGGCAGCAGCTGGGAGTCCCGCCCACTCTGGGGATGAACTGGGCCAGCTGCTCCGGTTCGACGCCGTGGGTGGTCTGGACCTCACCTGCCACCTGGCTTCCCGATCTCCTCGGGCCTCCCAACCTTCCCCCAAGGAAGGCAGGCAGGACAGTGCGGGCACCCTTGGTACAGCTGGGGAGAGTGAGCCCTCGAGGGCGGAAGACGCTAGCGGAGGATCCCTCTACTGTTGGGGAAGGAGCATGTGCTTGAGCGGGGAGGTCCTTGGCCTTTGCCTTCCCTCACCTCCAAGAGGCTTTTAGGCAAATGAGTCATCTCAAGTTCATTCGCATGGGGTTTGCTGAAAGAAACGACACTGCGGGGTGAGCCGACACGAGGGAGCGCTGCTCTTTGCAGAGTTTGCAGGGAGGGCATTTAGGAAAAGTGAGTGGAATCTGGGAGGGTGAATAGCTCAGGACCCCTCACCCAGCTTGGGGGCTGGGGAAGGAGCAGAGTTAAAAGGGAGGGGATGGGGCTGGAGTGGGCTGGCCTCGTCCTCCCCCATGGGCCTTCCAATCTGGGCTGAACAGAGGCCACTCAGGTGATTCAAGGGAACAAGCACATCCCTCTCCTAGCCCTCTCTTTGACGCATTTTTGGAATCAGTACCATTCTCCTGCGGGTGGTGGGACAGCTGCCACCTCAGGACCTGGCTGGAACTGCTGCCTCAATTCTGGATCCGGAAGGGTCTCTTGCAGCATTTCCATCTCCCTCTCAGTCCAGTCCTCCTATCTACTCCCCTGTGTGGGCCCTAACAGGCAAATCTGACAACTAGAGGAACAAGGCAGGAAAGGGCAGGGTCTGAGGGAGTGACACCTGTAAAAAGGCAGCTTTGCCACCTTATCTCCAGGACTCTCAGTCTTGCTTTCATATTGCTCCCCCCACATCATTTTGCTATAATCTGACATGTTTTCATACAGTCTTCAAAAACAACACTATTGAAGTGGAGCAGATTTCCCCTTTGGGATGCTTTGGAGAAGTTAGGATTGAGGGCATCCTCTCTTCTCCAAACTGCAGCAGTAATAAGTGAGATATATAAAGTAAATTAAAAAGACATGGCAAGGCTGGAAAATAAGATACTCATCTCCATGAACCAAAACCAGAAAAGAAATGCAAAGCAGTTGGAGGCTGAAGAGCCTGGAGCCTGCTGGGCTTTGGAAACCAAAGACAGTGGCAGGTCCTTTGGGATAGATGGAGACCAAAAGACTCTTGGCTAGAAGCTGGGAGCTTGGGTGTATGCCAGGACTTGAAAGGATGCTGGGAGCAGGGGACCTGCTGCTGATCTGTGGTCTGTATCCCTGGCTTTATAGGATGTGTACATCCCCAATATACCCAGGACAAGAGCTTGGAAAGGACATAAAACCTGGAGGCCATTGCAAAACTGTAAAAGTTAGGCTAGCAAAGGAGATAGGATGAAATAGGTTTTTATAGAAGTTTGACATATGTTTTCTTTAAATAAAAAGAGCAGCTAATTATCTATTGAGAATAATATAATCTTGGTACAAAACTAGAACAAGGATGTACAAGGAAAGTACATCATAGAACAATCTGAATTATGGGTCTTTGTCACAGAGAGACAGCACAGAGCAGTGACCAGTGCATCGTTTCTGGAGCCAGGCATCCGGATTTGTATTCTGGTGCCATTACTTATCTTCTCTGTGACCTTAGGGAAAATGATTTGCC
This sequence comes from Rhinopithecus bieti, assembly GCF_001698545.2. Lineage (NCBI taxonomy): Eukaryota > Metazoa > Chordata > Mammalia > Primates > Cercopithecidae > Rhinopithecus > Rhinopithecus bieti. Next base: position 350,674 of record NW_016808199.1, read on the forward strand.
TTCACTGTGCCTTAACTTCCTCATATATAAAGGGGGAAAATAGCCTTCATAATAAGCCTTCTAGGATAAAATGAAATAATTCATGGAAAGTAACTTAATACCCAGAACCTAGAAAACCAAATAAATATTAGCTACTATTAACTTTTATGAACATGGATTCCAAAATTTTAAATAATACCAAGTTGAATATAGCAATGTACACATACACAAACAATGCATCATGATGAATTAGGTTTTATTACAATAATGCAAGGGCAAAGTCAACATCAGATAATTCACTATTAGCAAGCTAGCTTCTTTGTTTTGAGACAGGGTTTCACTGTTGCCCGGGCCTGAGTGGAGTGGTGGGATTTTGGCTCACTGCAACCTCCACCTCCCAGGCCCAAGCGATCTTCCCATCTCAGCCTTCCAAAGTGCTGGGATTACAGGCATGCAACACCATGCCTGGCCCTATCTTTCTTAATGTGTAGCAATTATCATACTTAATGGTAAAACTTTAGAAGCAATTTCCATCAAAGTTAGGATGTAGACAAGGGTGTGTTCTATCACTGTTTCTGTTGAACATGGCACCGGAGGTCCTAGGCAATGTGTTAGGTTAATACATATGAAAATGCCATTTTTTTAAAGATTATGAGATGCCCAACATCAGAAATGTATGTGATTTAACCTATAATAGAAATGAAGGAAATAAAGTTTTAAAATTGGAAAGAAAAAGAACTACCTGTATTTGCAGACAGGTATGATTGTCTATGCAGAAAATCCAAAAGAATATACAGATAAATTATTAAGACTAGTAAGAGAGTTAAGCAAGGTTGTTGAATTCAAGATCATCTTTAAAAAAACCTGTTACAATTCCTAGACATCAGTAATAACAAATTAGAAAATGTAATAGAAAAAGAGATTCTAGGCCGGGCGCGGTGGCTCACGCCTGTAATCCCAGCACTTTGGGAGGCTGAGGCAGGTGGATCACGAGGTCAGGAGATCGAGACCATCCTGGTTAACATGGTGAAATCCCGTCTCTACTAAAATACGAAAAAAAAAAATTAGCCAGGCGTGGTGGCGGGCGCCTGTAGTCCCAGCTACTCTGGAGGCTGAGGCAGGAGAATGGTGTGAACCCAGGAGATGGAGCTTGCAGATCGTGCCACTGCACTCCAGCCTGGGTGACAGACCAAAACTCCGTTCCCCCCAAAAAAAAGAAAAAAAAAAAAAAGAAAAGAAAAAGAGATTCCATTCACAATAGCAACAAAAACCTGAGAATATATCTAGCAAAATATATGTAAGGCCTTTCATGAAGAGTATTGCTATGGTCTGAATGTGTCTCCCAAACATATTTGTTAAAACTTAATTGCCAAGATAATATTAAGAGGTAGGGCCTTTAAGGAGTGATTAAGTCATAATGGCAAGTCCTCATGGATGAGATTAGTGTCTTATAAAAGAGCTTGTGTGGGAGGTTTATCTGTTCCTTCTGCTGCATGAGAACATAGCATTTGTCCCCTCCAGAGAAGCCAGCATTCAAGGCACCATCTTGGAAGCAGAGACCAGGCCCTCACTAGTCACAGTACCTGCTGGTGCCTTGATCTTGGACTTCCCAACCTCCAGAACTGAGAAAATAAACTTCTGCGGTCTGTAAATTACCCAATCTTAGGTATTTTGTTATAGTACTACAAAGACAAATACAAAAATTACTCAGGAAGAACTAAATTGAAATATAGATAGACCATATGTATTATGAATGGGAGAACTCAATGCTATAAACATATTACTTCTCACCAATTAATCTATAAATTCAAGCAATTCCCAAATCCCAATATATTTTTTTTGTGGAACTTGACAGACTGATTCTAAAATTCATGTAGTAATTGAGGGGTCAAGAACAGTGTCCATACACTGCTGGTACCCTCTCCATACCCCTTGGTATTGCCAACCGCATACATGCCAGGGAGCTGATGCTTTTAAGAGTACCCTCAGTGTATTCATCGTGCCTTTTCATTTCCTGTATTTCCTGATGTTTTGACAGCTGAGGCCTTGCTGATTCTGGAGAGACTGCTCCTCCCAGGGCTAGCCAATTCCCCGAGACAGTAAGGGACTCACCTGCAAATGCACCTTCCATATGCAAACCAGCTAATCCATAGCCCATACCCCCAACCATCCCCTTCATCAGACTCTTACACTGGGCCACTGTCCATCTGCCCTCATCATCCCAGGGCCATGAACCAGACAACTAGGGATAGCCCTATGCCCCAGAGTCAAGTGAAATTATTTAAACTATTAATAGCTAATCCTGTGCCTGCTTACCCTGGCTTGACTTGCCTTTCTCTTGGATGCCACAAATAAAGCTCTTGCCCACGTTTCCCCCCAGCTCCCTTTACTTATTCACCAACCCTGGTGCTTCCCCATGTATCCCTGCCTGGTATGCCATGTCTCTTGTTTCTAGGGACCTCTGAATATAAAAAACTCTTTCAAAACAGTCATTTCCATATCTGTGTGTCTTGCCATGTCTGATGAAAATCTTGAGTGCATTTTAAAACAGCCATGAGGAAAGGGTGTTGGTGGATAAATACCACAGCTTCCCCACCCCTCAGTTGGAATAACTGAAGGGCCCAGTGAGATTGAACCCCAGTTACCTTTTGTGGCAACCTGCTCATTCATGCACCATCTATTGGCTTTCTTCTCTTCCCTATGTCACTTCTCACCCTCTTGCCTTGCTTCCTGGAATCATCTTCTAAAAACATGCTTGCACCCAAATCCTTGACTCAGGCTCTCCTTCAAGCAGAACCCAAATGAATACATTTTTAAAGAATAAGAATGACATAGGCTGGGTGCGGTGGTAATCCCAGCACTTTGGGAGGCCGGGGCAGGTGGATAATGAGGTCAAGAGATCGAGACCATGCTGGCCAACATGGTAAAACCCTTTCTTTACTAAAAATACAAACAAATTAGCTGGGCATGGTGGCACGTACCTGTAGTCCCAGCTACTTGGGAGGCTGGGGCAGGAGAATCACTTGAACCTGGGAGGTAGAGATTGCAGTGAGCTAAGATCATGCCACTGCACTCCAGCCTGGGTGACAGAGTGAGACTGTCTCAAACAAACAAACAAAAAAATGAATGACATAGAGGTCAGTGGGTAATGGAAGGCTTAAGATTTGTGTACATACAATAATGTCATAGGAATCAGGACAGTTAAATGTTGTTGAGGGGGATGTACAGATTGACCACTGGAAGAGAACAGGAACCCAGCAAAAGATCCATGACACGTAGAAACTTGAAATAAGACAGAAGTTGCCTTGTAGATCATTGGGGAAAGGATGGAATATTCTAAAAATGATGTTGGCACAATTGATTATCCATATGGAAAGTAAATACAACTAGATCCCTAGTTCACACCATACCAAAAATAAAATCCAGGTTCATTAAAGATCTAGTTTGAAAAGCAAATTTTGAAAGCATTTAGAAGCAAATCTAGGGGGACATTATTATGACTGGAGTAGTGTCTTAGTGTGGGCTGCTCTAACAAAATGCCATAGACTGGGTTTGAGAAATCAACAAACATTGATTTCTCCCAGTTCTGGAGGCTAGATGTCCAAGATCAGGGTGCCAGCATGGTTGGCTCTTGGTGAGGGCCCACCTCCTGGTTCACAGAGGGTCATCTTCTTGTATCCTCACATGGCAGAGAGCAAGACAGACAGGAAGCAACTCTCCTGCATCTCTTCTTTTAAAGGTGCTGATCCCATCGTGAGAGCTCCACCCTCCTGACCTAATTACTTTTTAAAGATCCCACCTCTTAGCACCATTATATTGGAGGCCAGAATTTCAACATATAAATTTAGAGGGGACACAAACATTCAATCCACAACAAGAAGAAAGTAATTTCCTAAACAAAATACGAAAAGTGGCTGGGTATGGTGGTTCATACCTGTAATACCAGCATTTTGGGAGGCTGAAGCAGGAGGATTGCTTGAGCCCAGGAGTTCCAGACCAGCCTGGGTGATATAACAAGACCCTGTCTCCTCTCTATGTATAAAAAATTAGCTGAGTGTGCTGGTACATGCCTGTAGTCCTGGCTACTTAGGAGACTGAGGCGGGAGGATTACTGGAACCCAGGAGTTTGAGGCTGCAGTGAGTTGTGATTGAGCCACTGCACTCCTGCCTGGGCAACAAAGTGGGACTGTCTCAGGAGAAAGAAATATTAAAAGCATAAGCTAAAAAGAAAAATGGTAATAGACTTGACTTCACTAAAGTATTTAAACTTCGATTCAACCAAACATACCACAAGCGAAGTTTAAAGAGAAACCGTAGATTACAAGATATTTGCAATTCACATAATCAACAAAGGATATATATCTAGAATATTTAAGGAATTCCTATAAATATCAATATTTTTAAAAGTCAACCAACCAAAAGAAAAGTGGACAAACAATATGAACATGTAATTCATAGAAAAGAAAACTTGAATGACCTGCAAACATAGGAAGAGGTTTAACATGGATAGAAATGAGGGGAATGGATACAGAGATGACCATGAGATACTAGCATTCCTATATATCAATAATAACAGGTTAGAAAATGTATTAGAAAAAGAGATTTGGCCGGGCGCGGTGGTTGGTGCGGTGCGCAGTGGCTCACGCCTGTAATACCCCAGCACTTTGGGAGGCGAGGGTGGGTGGATCATAAGGTCAGGAATCGAGACATCCTGGCTTAGCACAGTAAACCCATCTCTACTAAAAATACAAAAAAAAAAAAAAAAAGAAAAAGAAAAAGAAAAATTAGCCAGGCCATGGGTGAGCCAGGCACCTGTAGGTCCAGCTACTGGGAGGCCGAGGTGGGTGGATCAAAGGTCAGGAGTTTGAGACGCAGCCTGGCAGACATGGTGAACCCTGTCTCTATAAAAATACAAAAATAGCCAGGTTTGTGGTGGCCTGTAATCCAAGCTACTCAGAGCTAGGCAGGAGAATTGCTTGAACCAGGAGCGGGGTTGCAGTGGAGCTGAGATCCCGGCCACTACACTCAGCCTGGGCAACAGAGTGGAGACTGCCATCTCAAAAAAAAAAAAAAAAAAAAGAAAAAAAAAAAAAAAGAATATATTCTTATTGTTATTTTGAGACAGGGTCTCACTCTGTTGCCTAGGTTGGAATACAGTGGCATGATCACTGATGACTGCAGTATCAACCTCCCGGGCTCAAGTGATTCTCCCACCTCAGCCTGCCAAGTAGCTGGGACCACAGCCATGCCACTACAGCTGACTAATTTTTTTTTTTTTTTTTTTAGAGACCGGGTCCCACTATGTTGCCCAGGCTGGTCTCAAACTGGAGGGCTCAAGCAGTCCTCCTGCCTCAGCTTCCCAAAGTGCTGGGATTACAAGTGTGAGCCACCACTCCTGGCAGTTCATATTATTTTGAAAGCCCTATAATAGCAAGTGCCAGTAAGGATGTGGAACAGCAGGAGCACTCGTCAACTGCTGATGGGGATGTAAACTGGGTCTGCCAGTTTGGAGAGAAATTGATAATGTATTGTAAAGTCAAAGATGCTTGTGTCCAATGCCTAGCCCTTCCACTTCTTGGTGTGCACACCAGAGAGACTTACACATTTATATGATAATGTTCATAGTCACCCTTGTGTAGTGAAATTGGAAACCCTTTAGATGTCCATTAACAACATGGAGGAATGAACAGTGGGATACTCACACAATACAATATGATCTGGAGCAGGGGCCAGCAAACTACTGCCCATCTGCCAAATCTGGAGCTAAGAAGAATGGTTTTTATAATATTAAAGCATTATAAAAACAAAACAACACAACAATGAATGCAAAGCAAAGACTGCAACGGAGACATATGTTGTCTGCAAAGCCTAAAATATGTTACTATCTGGCATTTTACACAAAAAGTTTGCTGACCCTTGATCTACAGTCACATGTATTAACAAAAATAAATCTTTAAAAAATGTTAAAGTTTTGAATATCTACAAATCACACATAACATACATGCACATATACACATTAGCTAACATTTAAAAACATATTTAAAGATATCCACGTAAGTAGCAGAACTATAAAATTTCACACGAGTGATAAACTCTAAGTTCAGAAAAGTGGTTACCACTGGGGACGGGAAGAAAAATAAGGGTGGGGGGAGGTTCTGGGGGTTTTATTTCATAAATAAATTTGCTTTAGTTCATAAAATGAGAAAAGAAGGTCTGAAGCAAATATGACTATATATGAGTATATTCTAACAACCCCGGATAATGGTTCCCAGTGTTTGTTATATGGGTTCCTATAGATTTATGTATGTTTGAAATATTTAATAAATTTTGTTTTTTTAAAGGAATGCCTTTTGGTGAGTGTGCCCAGGAGGAGGATGGCTGTGGACATGGGCAGGCGCCCTTCCTGCTGTCTACCCGGCCCCTTGTCTGGTCTAGCCAGGCCCCAGCTGCAGGCTGAGCAATTGTCCACAGGCCAGAGAGACTGATGTTCTGGACCAGGGCTCTGCCCATGACTGTCGCATGCCCTTCTTACAGTTGCCTTGGCAGTGGGTGGGCCTAGTTGGCTCTACCAGCTGAGGCCCAGGCTGCAGTGGTGCTGGCCAGAGAAGACAGAGTTAGCAGCCTGGGACCTGCCACAAATGACAGCAGGAGTCAAAGCCCAACTTCCCCATCTGTGGAGTGAGATGGTGGATCTCATAGTGTCCAAGGATTCATCCAGCTCTGTTTTCCTGGGCCCAGGGCTTGTCCTGAGACCTGTGGCTGATGCCCTGGGCTCCAGCCTCTCTAATTAAGGGAGTAAGGGCCAAGCAGAAGTTGGTCTTCACATTCCTGGCTTTTCACTCCCCAGCCTGAACTGCCTTTCTCTGGCTTCCCCATCAGTGCTGGTGCCTCTTGAGGAGCCTTCCAGAGGAAGAGTTGGCCAAAAGGGGCATTTTTGTGTGATTTGTAAGGCAGAAGGAAAGAGGCAGCCACTGCTGTCTGAAGGTGGCCATAAGTGGTGTCACTGGCGAGGTCTAGGTCCATTCTGCCTGTGCACAGCAAATCAATCACTGTGACACAGGTCTTGATTTATGCACAAGGCCACCAAACAAGAAGGGGGAGAACAGATCTCAAATCCACCTCCGCAGAGATAAGGCTTAGGGCAGCTCATGGGCTAGGGAAGTGTGATGGTCCAAGATGTGAAGAGAGGTGATTGGCAGCAGGGAAAAATGAAGTCATAGGTTCGTTTCGTGCAAGTGTAGTCGGGCTTTGCGGCATTTCACAGGACATAAGTGCAGAAAATGATGGCATTAGCATGATCTGAAGGTGGAGTATTTGGCCCTCTGACATCAAAATGGACCTTTTCTCGGGCATTAGCACAGGTCCAGTTGAAGGGTCAGTGGTCTCAACTGGTTTGAACTGGACAAGAGCTGGCCCAAGTTCCTGAAAAACAGCTGAAGCAACCATGACCATGGCAACCTATGACTGTGATCTATAAAGCAGCCAGTGAAGGTTGAGGTGCAGCCTTCAGTGGACCATGGCCTCAGGGTTCATGGAAAAGCAAAACAAAACAAAAGCAAGCGGCCAAAAGCAAGCAGGGCGGCAGGCAGACCTGATCAAATTTACCCCTCCATTCAGTAGTGATGGATGTAGTGGTGCTGGCAGGTGCCAGCTTATCCTCACTCTGCCCTGAGTCTACCTCTTCTCCCCGACTGCTGACCATATGACCTGCACTGACCCTAAGCCCACCACAGGTACTTTGTGCAGACCCACAGATGTGGGAGCTCTGCAAGGCACAGCTGCCCAGAGACCTCTCCAGGGCCTTGCCCTTGGTGGTTCCACCAGAAGCTGGACATGTTTCAGCTTCTCAGATTGACCAATTGGTGGACCCCTTCTCTGACTCTCCAGATCCCTCCCCACACCTCTACTTCCCAGCCCCTCCACAATCATGTAAGGTCTAATTGTGCAATAAATCTCTTAGCCCATAACTCACATGGTTCTGCTTCTTCCCTGACTGAATCCTGACACTTCCATCAAGGAGGGTTTAAGCAGCAAGCGCTCTCTGAGCACTGGGAACACAAGTGAAGCAGGACGCCCTCACCCTGGGTAGTCATCCTTTCTTGATAGCCCCAGAGGGAGGCCTGCTTCCTTCAGCCCCTTAACAGAACTTGTTTTTGAAAAGGGTCACATCTGCCCCACACTAGCCCAAAAGGGCTGCAGGGACAGGGCAGGGTCTTGGATCCTCATCTCTTAGGACAGGTGATGAGGAAGCCACAATATGCCTGGTAGCTACTTGGTGCTAGATACTTCATCATTTTATCCTCATAAGAAGCTACTGCCCCATATTCCAGTGAGAAAGCTGATAGGGAAGGAGTCTGGTGAAGCTGGAGTTTGAACCTACGATTACCAAGCAGCAAAGCCCACAGGTCCTTCACTTGTAACTTGCCCACAGCTGCAGCAGGAGGTAGAGCAGTGATTCCTGACTGTATCTGGCTTCTGCTGGGTCATGAGGCCATAGTCTCCCAGGCCCTGCTGCTCTCTGCTCTTCTCCTTTTCCACCTGTGTGCCTCAGTGTCTGGGGCACACAGCAGGTGAGGCCACAGAGCCAGTAGCACTGGTGGCTCTGCCAGTGCGGCCTGAAGATATGGGTCAGGGCTGACTCAGATGTGAGGCCTTGTGGAGTGTAGTCACTCAACCTGAAGGCCTTGAGACAAGGAACAGCTGGTTCCCACCCCTCTGGCCAGCACCATCTGAGGCCTCATCATCTGGGCTGGTGGCATCTCAGTGCCTGCTGCTGGCCTGAAACCTTGCTCAGTCTCAGAGAATCCTCTCATCATGCAGCAGATTGGAATGAGTTTCCTCCACGGCCCTTCCAACCTGGTGACTCCACGACTTTTCATTTGTAGATGGTAATGAAGGTAGTGAGGTCAACAGACAAGGGTACCCATTCTGGTTCTGCCATTTTGGAGCTCCATGACCCTGGACTAGCTACTTTCTCCTTTTCCTCATCTATAAGGGCTGTCCTGATGTTTCAACAAGGTAACGTGGGTAGAGCATGTCGCACAGTGATTTGGTACTCAACAAGTGCTCAGAAACGATGGCGGCACTAGGGATAGTGGTGGAAGGGGAGAAATTACAAAAACTTATGGTTGGATTGACTTGGCCTCAAATCCGTTTGGTCACTTAGCAGCTGTGGTGGACAAGTTATCTCACATTTTTAGGCTTGGTTTTCCATCTGTAAAAAGAGGGTGATAATTTGTCACCCCGCTCATAGGGTTGGTCTGAGGCTTAAATGGGATGATGAATATGAAAGCCTCCGCAGATAGCACACCACCCCTTCCTTCTCCTTTCTCCTGTCTCCTTTATAACAGATGGGAATTCAGTTGGTGCTTAATAGTTGCATGATCCTTTTACAATGTAACCCTGCCTGTTGCTTCCTCAATCAGTCATAACTAATGATGTGTACTTCCATCTGAAAGTTCTAAGGGATGCAAGACATTAAGCTGTTTCAAATGCTGGCTTTAAATCTAAAGGGTTCACTCTACCTTGTCCTGAATCACCTCCTCCCTCCTTCCTGCTAATCAGAAGCATCTGGGCTTTCAGGACTCATCTTGGAAAAGCCGGCCCTGATTCCTTCCAACCTTTATGGTCTCCTCATTGAGGGACCTCCTTACTCCACATTTGATTCTCCATAGCTTGCCTCACATGGCTCCCCAGCTGTCTGTTAACAGCCAGGCAAAGGTTGGCGGTGCTGGCGGAAAACCTGCTGGGTGTTTTCCTTCCCTTTTGTGACTGTGACCACTGCAGAGATGTTCAAATCTCCCACCTGCAAGAATGCAGTTAGCTGCCTGCCTCCAGTGGCTAGCATCTTCAGGCTCCACCTCAGCTTTTGAGTAGAGGTCACACTTTTCCTGGGTAGCCTCCAAACAAACTACTGAGCACAGTGAGAGTCCTAGGGCCCGCCATTTTTGCTCAACTCAAACTCCAAGTCCTCCTGTTGCAGGGGCTGAAACTTTGTTAGATCTGCATGGCAGTCTGAAGTCCTCCCCTGCCCAATCCAGCTACCTCCCCCTATCTTTCACAGTAATTACTGGTCCCCACTGAACACTCTTTCATTCTTTACTACATCTCAGCATCTGCTGTCCAGAGCACTTACCATCTCCAGCCCCATGGAAGGCATGGGCTGCAATGGGCTCCAGGATGAAAGGCTGTGCAGAGGAAGCTCAACGGCTTCAAGGACTCCAGACCCTCAGGGGCTAAAAAGGGACCTGAGAACCTGTCTATTCCAATTCCCCCTTTCACTTGTTCGCATACCATAAAGATCCAGATCTGTGCCAGGCCATGTGCTTAAGGGATGGATGAAGCCAGGATCCCTGCTCTCGATGAACTTACAGGGGAGACAAGAAGCCTAATGCTCTGTACCAGGATTTTGGCACATTGCTGGGAAAGCCTAATACTCAAAGGGAATTGAGGTAACATTGCTGGGTGCTCCACTTAAGGGCAGATGATGATTTTTAAGCCTGCCCTGATGGGGCCTGATTTCCTTGTTTCCTTTGTTGGAAGCATTTTCAATGGAGACACCTTAAACAATAACAATGACAGCAAAGAACATGCATTCAGTGCTTTCCCATCTGCTGGGCACTGTGCTAAGTGTATCAGGTAAAGCCTAGATTAGGAGAGACTGCAGAGGTGAGTGATAGCATCACGTGTCCTGGGCTTGCAATCTGCAGCTTCCTAGTTGTGCAACCCTGGGCAAACTCTTTAACACCTCATGTTTTTCATCTGTTAAATAGGGAGATCAAGAGCATCTTCCTTACACATACGGTGAAAAATAGGCAATGTGAAATCCAGACAGGCAGATTCCGGAGTCCAGATCATCCCGATACTGTCTGTAACTACAGCACTCATCTAAGGCCTGGTGAAAGAGCTTTTCTAAAGAAACTTTTAATTGAGATATAATATATGTATAGAAAAGTTCACAAATAAACGTTCGACTCAATGAATTTTCACAAACTGAACACACCTGTGTAACCAGCATCCAGCTCAAGACACATACAAGCACCCCAAAAGACCCCCTGTACTTCCTCCAGGTCCCCACTCTCCCAAATGGAGCCACTATTCTAATTTCTAATGGTATAGATTCATTTCACCTGGTTTTCAGAGTTCCCCTACCCCAACTTTATGGATGGATAACTGGAGTACAATAAACTGCACATTTTAAAGATGTACGACTTGATTAGTGTCGATGTTTGTGTTCACTCATGAAGCCAAAATTCAGACAGCAAACATTTCCATAATCCCCCAAAGTTTTCTCATGCCCCTTTGTCATCCGTCGCTCCCTCTAATCCTGTCCCAGACAACTGCTGATCTGCTGTCTCTATAGATTAATTCGCAGTTTCTAGAATTTTGTATGAACAAAATTATACAGTACATACATTTATATTTTTTGAGAATGAGACTTGCTCTGTCACCTAGACTGGAGTGCAGTGGCGTGATCACGGCTCACAGCAGCCTCAATCCCCCAGGCTCAAGAGATCCTCCCACCTCAGCCTCCCTATCCTAGTAGCTGGGACTGCAGCTGCACATCACCACACCTGGCTAATTTAGTGTATATATACATTACATATCTATATATATTTATATATATCTCACATATAATTACATATGTATATAAAATAGAAAAAAATTAGCCGGGTGTGGTGGCACATACCAGCTACTTGGGAGGCTGAGGTAGGAGGATTGCTTGATCCAGGGGACGTCAAGGCTGTAGTGAGCCATGATGGTGCTACCGCACTCCAGCTTGAGCAACAGAGCGAGATCCTGTTTCAAAAACAAAACAAAAATTGTTTTAGTTACTCTAGGTCCTCTACATTTCCATATGCATTTTAAAACCAACTGTTCAAATTCTGAGAAAAACAAAATGACAATGCCTGCTGAAAATTTTGATTGGAATTACATTGAGTATATAGATAAATTGGGAAAGAATTATATTGGGGAATTTTGTATCTCCCAATCCAAAACACGGCATATCTCTCCATTAATTTAGTTCCTCTTCAATTTCACAATGTTTTATGGTGTTCAGTGTGGAGGTTTGATAGATTTATTTTCAGGTATTTTATACAATTTTTGGTACCACTCTAAATGAGATTTTCAAAATTTCACCTTCAAATTGTTTGCTCCGACATACAATTAGAAGGAATAAATTCAAGGCTGGGTGTGATAACTCACACCTGTAATCCCAGCACTTTGGGAGGCTGAGGCAGGCAGATCACCTGAGGTCAGCAGTTCGAGACCAGCCTAGCCAACATGGTGAAACACCATCTCTACTAAAAATACAAAATTATCTGGGCATGGTGGCAGGTACCTGTAGTCCCAGCTACTTGGGAGGCTGAGGCAGGAGAATTGCTTGAACCTGGGAGGTGCAGGTTGCAGTGAGCTGAGGTTGCAGTGAGCTGAGATCGCACCACTGCACTCCAGCCTGGGCAAGACAGTAAGCCTGTCTCAAAACAAAACAAAAAAGCAAACAAAAAAAGAAAGAATAAATTCAGCGACTGATTGCATAGTAGGGTGACTAGGGTTAAACAAAAATGTACTGCACTCGTGAGATGGACAGCCTAAATACCGACTTGATCACTATGCATTATATACATGTAACAAAATTTCACACATGCACCATAAATTTGTGCAAATAAAAATAAAAATCACTTGTAGAATAAAGTAACACTAAGCAAAAATATATATATGTATTTGCTGCTAAAAACTTTTATGATGGACTCTCCTTCCTTTCACAACAGGGATGTTGGGAGCACCCAGATACACGAAGAATTCCTGCAGCACTCATTGGCAAACGCTGTAAAAGATATCAAAAGGCTGAAAGTAGAAGAGCAAAACGACTAATAAGACTCCAGAGAAGGGCATAACAACCTCCCTTCTTCTGATTCCCTTAATTATACCTCTCACTTTCCACTATGGGGTGTGGGTTGTTCCAGTGGTGAAAGTTGGGGGGATCCTGCAGTGGAAAAAGATCGAGGGTCCTGGGCCCTGTTATTCTACATTCTCCCCCTAGCACACCTGCACGCATAGTTTACAATATCTTCTGTACATTGGAGGCCAGGCATCTTCCCTAAGTTCCAGGCATGTATCTCTCATAGGCCCTTAAACTCAGCTTCTCTAGAATGAAACTTACAATATTCCCTCAAATTTTTTTTCCTTTTTTTTTTTTTTGAGACAGTTTCTGTCACCCAGGTAGTGGTATGACCTTGGCTCACTGTAACCTACACCTCCCAGGTTCAAGCGATTCGCCTGCCTCAGCCTCCTGAGTAGCTGGGATTACAGGCACATGCCCCCACGACTGGCTAATTTTTGTATTTTTAGTGGAGACCATGTTGGTTAGGCTGGTCTCAAAGTCCTGACTTCAAGTGATCTGACTCCCTTGGCCTCCCAAAGTGCTGGAATTACAGGCGTGAGCCACCACGGCCAGCCTCAAACCTGTTTCTTAGCCAATGTTTCCTTTACTGCAAATGGCAACCTCCTCCACCAGCTGCACAACATCCAATAGGAATAGTAGTGAATATGCAGTAAATATTTGTTGTATGGATGAGTGAATGAAGATTGGTAGCATAGAAAGTGAATTTATTCTATATAAGTTTTGAAGAAAGTTAACTCCTTTGAGCTGGCTTGGGATGTCTCATGCCTGTTCCCATAATGCTAGAGGCATCATGATTTAAATAAAGTTCCATCAGACTCTGTATCAGAGCAGGTCCTTTCTCCTGTGTTGCTCTGGGGCCTCACTGAGACCACAGCTACAAACAGGGAGAGGGTGGGGCACTTTTGATTCTGGGGACACATATCATTATTCCTCACAATGTCCGTTTTTTTTTTTTTTTTTTTTTTTTTTGAGATGGAGTCTCACTGTTGCCCAGACTGGAGTGCAGTGGTGTGATCTTGGCTCACTGCAATCTCCGCCTCCTGGGTTCAGGAGATTTTCCTGCCTCAGCCTCCCAAGTAGCTGAGATTACAGGTGCCTGCTATCATGCCCGGCTAATTTTTGTATTTTTAGTAGAGATGGGGTTTCACCATGTTGGCCAGGCTGGTCTTGAACTCCTGACCTCAGGTGATCCACTCACCTCGGCCTCCCCAAGTGATGGGATTATAGGTGTGAGCCACCATGCCTAGCCTCTTATTTCTATATCACCTGGGCCTTGGCTCAGTCCTAGTATGCAGAGATAATAAACGTTTGAATGGATGAATGAATGAATGAAACAACTCCATTGTCTAAGTACTACTTGTCCCTTTTTATAGATAAGAAATCTGGGGCTCAGAGGCTGCCCTCCCTAGGAAGCAGCAACAACTGGGGGACAAACCCAGTCCTCTCGGTTCCCAGATCAGTGATTCCTCTACTGCATCAAGAAAGTTGTAATTACTTGCCCTTGGTATCTTGGGAAAAAGAGAAAAAAGAAAGTTGTAATAACTAAGTACAGATTTCATTTCATCTTCTTTCCAACTAATAGTTCTTAAGTGCTTCCTGCATACCAGGATGAAGCTATCAATGTCCTCTTGAAAGCACAGTCAGTCACAATATTTTGAAGAGGGGGGGAGAAAAAGGCTTTCTGCTAGGCCCTGACCTGAACCAATTCTTGGTTATCTAAAGCAGTGGCCTCCAAATAAAAATTCCCAGGACACTCCCCCAGAAATTCTAATTCATGCATCTGAAGGAGAGGAGATGCCTGAAAACCGCCATTATAAACACTGCTCTGGGCTGATGTGGTATATAGCCAGCCACTGCACACAGTTCAGCAGGAAGGTAGCAGAAAGGAGGGTGAAGAGTAAGCATCTTTATTACTTTATTCATATATGTTAACTGAGCACGTAATATGTCCCAGTCACCATTCTAAGTCCTAGATATACAGTAGTGGACAAAACAAAATCCTTATTATCCCTCATTCTATGGATGGTGGGGGTGTGAGATGGGGAGACAATGACCAAGTAAAGAAATAGGGCCAGGTGCGGGTGGCTCATGCCTGGAGTCCCAGCACTTTGGGAGCCTGAGGCAGGTGGGTCATTTCAGCCCAGGAGTTTGAGGCCAGCCTGGGCAACATGGTTAAACCCCATCTCTACTAAAACAAACAAACAAACAAAAGTTAGCCAGGTATGATGGTTCATGCCTGTAGTCCCAGCTACTCAGAAGGCTGAGGTGGGAGGATCACTTGAGCCTGGGAGACAGAGGTGAGCTGAGGTCACGCCACTGTACTCCGGCCTGGGCAACAGAGCAAGACCCTGTCTCAAAAAGAAAGAAAAAGAAATAAACATACAGGATAACCACTGCTTGTTGTGGTGAGGGCTCTAGAGAATACACAACAGAGTGATGTGACGCAGGGTGACAGAGAAGGGGTACCCTAGCTCTCTGAGGAGGTGACATTTGAGTTGAGACCTGAATTACCAGAAGGAACCAACCCTACTCTGGGAGAAGATTATAGGCAGACAGAGTAGGAGATGGCAAAGTTACAGAGGGACGGGCTCGGCATGTGAGGCTAATATAGTGTGAACAAGGAGAAGACTAGCCTAAAATATGGTTAGACAGAGATAGTAAGGTAGGAATCATCATTTAAGGTCTTCAAATTAGGAAACGGGTTTAGAGTTTCTTCTGGAGAGTCTTAAGCAGGGAGTGATGTGACATGATTGCTTTAATTGGCTTGTTTTAGCTGCTGGATGAAGACAAGAGTCTAGGGGTTCAATGTGAGAGCAGGGAACCAGTGAGGAGGCTCACAGAAGTCCAAGCTAGAGATGATGGTGGGTGCAGTGGCTCATGCCTGTAATCTCAGCACTTTGGGAGGCTGAGGCAGGTGGATCACTTGAGGCCAGGAGTTCAAGACCAGCCTGGCCAACATGGTGAAACCCCGTCTCCACTAAAAATAAAAATATTAGCCGGGTGTGGTGGCATGCACCTGCAATCCCAGCTACTCAGGAGGCTAAGGCAGAAAATTGCTTGAACCTGGGAGGCAGAAGCTGCAGTGAGTCGAGGCTGCACTTCAGCCTGGGCAACAGAGCAAGACTCCATCTCAAAAAAAAAAAAAAAAAAAAGTGGATATAAATATGACTACAAAACTGCCTGTGAACTGCTATTCTTGGCACACTGCCTGTGGGGTAGCCCTGTCCCACAAGGAGCAGTCACTCTGCTGTTGCAGTACACTGCAGCTTCAGTAAAAGTTGCTGTCTAACACCACTGGCTCACCCTTAAATTCTTTCCTGAGAGAAGCCAAAAACCCTCCAGGCTAAGTCTCAATTCTGGGGTTCACCTGCCCTGCATCAATATTATCCTTTGTAGTAAATACCCACTATGATGTGGTACTCTCCTGGACATTTGATAAACTTACCTCTATTTTCCCATCAGGTCTGTGGGGTGGTATAGCTCTTGCCACTTGACAGGTAAGTCGGCTGAGGCTCATAGAGGGCCCCATGTCACAACCCCTGTAAGGGTCAGTGCAACAACTGGAACCCAAGTGTGTGTCACACTGACCTCATGCTTGACCATCACTCCACACAGCCCTCGACGCACGAAATAGGCTGGTTTCTGATGCACCTGGTGTCTGAGAGAAGCTTTGGTTCTTTCACTTTTCAGCTTTGCCCAGGCCCTACTCCTGAGGTCAGGCTTGTCCCAAGAGAGGCGGAGCCAGGGTGGGTGATTATCTCAGCGGCTGTTGTGAGCTCCATCCAGCTCAGGTGAGTCTCGGGATCCTAGCTTCTGAAACTTTCACGTGCACACAATTGCCTGGGGATTTGATTGAAACGCAGTTTCTGACTCAGCAGGACAAGGGTGGGGTCCACATTTCTTTCCTCCTTTTCTTTCTTTCCTTTTCTTTTTCTCTCTTCATCCAAAATCTTTTTAATAAGAGGGTAGGCTCCAGGGTTAGTTTTTGTGGTCTCGGCTGGCCAGTTGGCCTCTGGTGCGCTCGAACTTCCGGCCCTTGGAGCGGACGTAAGGTTTGGGGTGGCTGTGCGCGGTTCCCGGAGCCTTACCGAAGTGCCGGTACACCTCTTGGCTCTTGAGAGAACCAGAGAGCACGATGGTGCCACTGCCCTTGGGGGAGTCCAGGGCCAGCTGGTCAAAAGTGATGATTTTGCCCCCTGCCCTGCCGTGAGGATGCGGCGGCCGCCCGGCTGGTCAGGCGCAGCGCACACACCTTCAGTTTGAGTACCTCCTGAACCCGCGCGTCATCCATTATGGCCCCCACGACCACGGCCATTTTGTTTTCCCGGCCAGGAAGCTTCATCTTCAGGATCATCTGGGCAACAGAGTGACCGGTTGGTGTGACTCATAAACAACCTCTTCAGTACAACCTGGTTGAATATGGAGTTGGTTTGTTTGGCCAGAAACCTGTACAGCTTGACCAACAGCCTAAGGTAGATATCCTGGCTCCTGGGCTCCTTGCGCGGAACCTTGTTGGGGCAGATGTCAACTCCCATGATGGTGCCTCCTGCTTGGCCAGGTCCGGAAAGCCACATTTCTAATTTCTAACAAGCCCCGGGTGGTGGTGTTACCAAGGTCCATCTGCCACAGTTTATAGAGGGCCGTGGAGGTGGGAGTGGGGTGGGGTAGGCAGAGGAGGGAAACAGGAGGCTGCAGTTGGGATAGCTGTGCTCATCCTCACTTGTAATTGACTCCTGTAAATTGTCATTAGTAAACCTCAACACCCACCCTCCTCCCCCATCAATATGATAAAGAACATCAGAACATCTGTGTTCTTGGTCTCCCAGGGAAACCTACCCAGTCAAGACCCCAGGATGTGGCAGGCAAGTCCCTCCCTCTCCCTGAAGCCTCAGTGACTCCAACTCTAAGTGCTTATGTTAGGTTGGGGGCAGGGCATGGTGAATCTGCAGCTGCTCCTCACATTGTTGGGGGAAGTGCATGGTATGTGGGGAGAGGTGAGGAGAGGACTTTCCTCTTCCTAGAACTTCTGGTCTGGTCCCCAGGGCACAGGTGTTAATGAAGATGGAGGAGTGGCCTCTTCCTAATGGGCCTTTCAGGGCCTGCCAGAGCCAGCAGGGTGGGCAGGGGACAGGGAGAAACTTGTGCTTCCCGGCAGGGACAGGAACCTGCTGGATGCACCGATTTGACCTTGGCTTATTGTAAACATGCTCTAATGTGGGGCGTTGAAGCCAAGAGATGGGACAATTATCATTGCAAGGGAAGTTATCTTAAAGTTAATTTATAAATTCCAGTCAAGGTCCTAAAGGAATTGTTTGGAGGGAGGGTGGTAGTGAACTTGATAAATTCATTTTAAAATCACTGGTAAATGGGAGAGAAAAATCAAGTAAATAAAGAAAAAAAGAATGTAGGGGGCTATAACAGTTATAAAGGATACACCAATGTCATGTAGTAGAAAGCCCAGAAGTCCCAAGTATACTTTAAATGTTTAGAAAATGACACATTTGGCATTTCAAAATGGAGAGGAAATAAATATGGCTGAAAAAATTAAGGATTTGATCTTTCTTCAAACCACATACTAACATAAATTCCAAATGGGATAGAGTTAAATGTAAACAAGGATACCAAACAAATAATAGAATGAAATAGAGGAAAACATTTATGTAATGTCAATGTGAGGGAGGCCATCCTAAGTTTAACATGGAAATAGAAACCATAAAGGAAAGATTGGAAACGTGACTGCAAAAAGATTTGTTTATGATATAAAAATATCATAAAATTAATAAGCAAATGATAAATTGGGATAATTAAATGTATATCACACAGGGAGTTAATATCGGTACAAATCAATAGGAAAAAGACATATTCCCAATAGGAATGGGCACAGGGCATGGATATATAGTTTAAAAATAAGTAGATATGGCTGGGCGCAGTGGCTCATGCCTGTAATCCCAGCACTTTGGGAGGCTGAAGTGGGTGGATCACTTGAGGTCAGGAGTTCAAGGCCAGCCTGGCCAACATGGTGAAAACCTATCTCTGCTAAAAATACAAAAATTAGCTAGGCATGGTGGCAGGCACCTGTAGTCCCAGCTACCGGGGAGGCTGAGGCAGGACAATCTCTTGAACCTGGGAGGCGGAGGTTGCAGTGAGCTGAGATCATGCCACTGCACTCCAGCCTGGGTGACAGAGCAATACTCCATCTCAAAAAATAAAAAAGTAGAAATGACCCGTAAATATATGAAACAACTGTAACCATGAGAATAATAAAAGAAATGTGGCCAAACGCAGTGACTCACGCCTGTAATCCCAGCACTTTGGGAGACCGAGGTATGAGGATTGCTTGAAGCTAGCAGTCCAACACCAGCTTGGGCGGCAAAGTGAAACCCCATACCCACAAAATGAGACAGTTTCACTTTGTCACCCAGGCTGGAGTCCAGTGCTGTGATCATGGCTCACTGAAGCCTCTGCCTCCCAGGCTCAAACGATCTTCCTGCCTCAGCCTCCCAAGTAGCAGGGACTACAGGTGCACACCACCACACAACCAGCGGATTTTTGTGTTTTGTGTATTCACTATGTTGTTCATGCTGGTCTTAAAGTTCTGGACTTAACCAGGCTGCCTGCCTCAGCCTTTCAAAGGGCTTGGATTACAGGCGTGAGCCACCACCACAACCAGCCCTCTGTAAGTTTTTTTTTTTTTTTAATTAGCTGGTCATGGTGGTGCACACCTGTAGTTCCAGCTACTCCGGAGACTGAGGCAGAAAGATTGCCTGAGTCCAGGCTTCAGTGAGCTGTGATTGAGACACTGCATTCCAGCCTGGGTGACCAACTGAGACCCTGTCTTAAAAAGGGAGGAGGAAGAGGAAGAAGAGGAGGAAGAGGAGAAGGAGGACTAAAACCACAAGATACCTCTTTTTTCCTGCTGAATTGGCAGAGATTAGAAAGATATAGTAATAATGACAGCTGGGCAGGGGAGAGTTTGAGTAAACAGACACTCATCCACTGCTGGGGCTGTAAACTGGAACAACTGCTCTGTAGGGCCAAAGCCCTAAAAATGCCCCATCTGTTTATACCAGAAATTTTATTTCTAGAAATAGATCCTAAAGAAATAATCAGATGTGCAAAATGAATGTATCAATATGCATCACAGTCGCACTCAAACATGGAATATTGAAACTGCTTAAATGTACACCCATGAATCCAAACAACTTTCCTCTTGCTCACCCATCAGTCACCCAAGTCCTTCAGTCAAGTTTTAAAAACCAAAGCACCATGATTTAGTCTAAGGAGCTTTGCCCTCCTTGTGCTGCACAGGACAGGGCCAGACTGAGCTCTTCACAGTGGAGTAGGAAGTCCCATCCAGCACTAGAGAAGTAAGTAGTTGCTGAGGATTTAACTTGTGCTTTGTTTCTTGGTGTCCAGAAGGAATAGAAAGCATTTTCTATCTCCCTAGGGACCTGTTTTTGTCTCTAAAACTTGGCTTCTTATCACTCTTGGGCCCTCAAAGTCTGACATGGTTGGATCTACTCCTCACCTCCTCCACTGCTCACCACCTAGGAAGCCTCTTCTTAGCTCCAGCCATGCAGGTGTTCTTTTAACTCTTCGAACTCATCATGCCCTCTCTGGCCACACAGTCTTTACACATGCTGTTCCCTTTGCCAAAAACTCCTCCCATTCTCTCCTGCCTGGTTGCTTCTGAGCTTGAACATCCCTGTCTCAGGAGGCTCTGCCTTGGCCTAAGTTTTTATAGGTTCCTTTGCACTCTGCATTCTAGCTGCAATTTTACATTAATTTATGCAATTGTTTGGTTTCTGTCTCTCTCTCCCAAGATTCTCAGTACCATGTGGCAGGAACGTGTGGCAGTTGTATGTAGCTCCAGTATCCACAAGGTACATGACACATGGCTGGGCTTCAACATGGTTAACTCATGGCTCTAGGAAATTTTCTTTTATTATTTCTTCGGTAACCCCTTGCCCTTTGTTGTCTCTGTTCTCTTTCTGGAGTGTCAACTGGTTGAATGTTGAACTTGAATAAGTCCTTGATGTATTTTATTTCTCGTCTTGTATTTTTTTGTCTTTTTGATGTTTTGTCTGCGTTCCAGACATTCCATCAATTTTATTTTCCAAGCCATCTAGCAAGTTTTATTTTGTTAACCATATTTTCAATTGTAAAAAGTTACTTCTTTTTTGAGATGGAGTCTCACTCTGTCGCCCAGGCTGGAGTGCAGTGGCGTGATCTTGGCTCACTGCAACCTCCACCTCCCAGGTCCAAGCGATTCTTGTGCCTCAGCCTCCCATGTAGCTGGAATTATAGGCATGCGCCACTGCATCTGGCTAATTTTTGCATTTTTAGCAGAGACAGGGTTTCACCATGTTGGCCAGGCTGGTCTCAAACTCCTGACCTCAGGTGATCTGCTTGCCTCGGTCTCCCAAAGTGCTGGGATTACAGGCATGAGCCACTGTGCCCGGCCAAAAAATTACTTGTTTTATGTTTGCACACACATGTTCACAGCAGTATTATTCACAATAGCCAAAAGGTGGAAACAACTCAAGTGTCCACAGACAGATGAATGGATAAACAAAATTTGGTATATCCATGCCAAATGGACTATTATTCAGCTTTAAAAAGGAAGGTAATTCTGACACATGCTACATTAGTGAAACTTGAAGACATTATGCATGTGAAGTAAGCCAGTAACAAAGGACAATTATTGTATGATTTCACTCATATGAGATACTTAGAGTAGTCAAATTCATGGAGACAGAAAGTGGAATGGTGGTTGCCAGGATCAGGGCCAGCTGAGGATGGGGAGTTATTGCTTCATGGGTACAGACTTTCAGTTTTGCAAGATAAAAAGAGTGGAGATGGTTGTTGATGACAGTTTTAGAACAATGTGAATATCCTTAATGCCACTGATGTGGTTAGACTTTGTGTCCCCACCTAATCTCATCTTGAATTGTAATCCCCAGGTGTTTAGGAAAAGACCTGGTGGGAAGTGATTGGAGTATGGGGGCAGTTTTCCCCATGCTGTTCTCGTAATAGTGAATGACTTCTCACCTGATCTGATGGTTTTATAACTGGTAGTTTTTCCTGCATTGACGCATACTGTCTCCTGCTGTCATGTGAAGAAGGTTCTTGCTTCCCCTTCGCCTTCTGCCACGATTTTAAGTTTCTTGAGGCCTCCCCAGCCATGTGGAACTGTGAGTCAATTAAACCTCTTTCCTTTGCAAATTACCTAGTCTTGGGTAGTATCTCTATAGCAGTGTGAAAACAGACTAATACAGTCACTGAATTGTATGTTTAAAAATGGTTAAAATGGTGAATTTTATATTATGTATTTGCCACAATCTTTAAAAAGATAATTGTTTCTCTAATTGTTCCTTTTTTTCTTAACATCTTGTGTGTGTGTTTTTTAAGTTGTATTTCCTTGAGCTTCCCTGAGAATACACATTTTATTTATTTATTTTTAATATTTTATTCTCTGAAGGTTCTCTAAGGACTTCTTTGGCTCTTTTTCCTTCACTTTGGAAGCTTTTCTAAAATATATGGGGCTACCTGGTGTCCTTCCATATCTAAAGGAATTTTGTGCACAGGCCAAAGGGGGTTATGTGCCTGTGGGCAGAGCTTAGAGTGGGAACCAGTCATTACACTTATGGACCCCTAAATGCCATAGTAAGGAGGGCTTCCTCAAGGGTGCCGACCCCTATACTAGCAGCACTTATCTCACCAGGTGGTGTACACAGTTCTCATTTGTTTATTTATTTATTTATTTATATTTTGAGAGGAAATCTCGCTGTGTCGCCCAGGCTGGAGTGCAGTGGCGCGATCTCGGCTCACTGCAAGCTCTGCCTCCTGGGTTTACTTAACGCCATTCTCCTGCCTCAGCCTCCTGAGTAGCTGGGACTACAGGTGCCCGCCACCGCGCCAGGCTAATTTTTGGTATTTTTAGTAGCAACGGGATTTCACCATGTTAGCCAGGATGGTCTCGATCTCCTGACCTTGTGATCCACCCGCCTCGGCCTCCCAAAGTGCTGAGATTACAGGCATGAGCCGCCACGTCCAGCAGAGTCTGATTTTTTACCTTGGGGTAAGTGCTTGGTTGAACTCATGACTTGGGGGAAGGGGCATTAACTGTCCATACCTGGATCTTCATTTATTCTGCCTGTTCTAGCCCCATTTTCACTTTGCTCTCTGTGATACCTGCACTGGAGCCTAGAGGCTCCCTCAGGTTCTCACAGGCAGATGGCTCAGCCCTGCTGTGCTCCAGCCCCTCTAATTTACCCCACAGGTCTCTAATTCCTTTTCATCTTCCAGATGAAATCACTTGTCTGCTAATGACTAACGACATCCTTCCATCCTCTTTGTTTCTTTCTTTCTTTCTTTCTATTTTTTTTTGAGGCAGAGTCTCGCTGTGTCACCCAGGCTGGAGTGCAGTGGTGCAATCTCTGCTCACTGTAACCTCTGCCTCCCAGGTTCAAGCAATTCTCCTGTCTCAGCCTCCAGAGTAGATGGGATTACAGGCGCACACCACCATGCCCAGCTAATTCTTGTATTTTTAGTAGAGATGGGGTTTCGCCATGTTGGTCAGGCTGGTCTCAAACTCCTGACCTCAGGTGATTTGCTCACGTAGGCCTCCCAAAGTGCTGGGATTACAGGTGTGAGCCACCGCATTCAACCTGTCATGTTTGTTGTTGTAGCTTAGCCTGTTTAAAACACTGGTCCATCAGTTGAAGGGAAGGAGAGGATATAAATGTGCCTTCTCAGTCACCATCTTGAATCCCATTCATTTCCACAGCTCCTGCCCTAACTCAGCCTCATTTTCCTGCCTGGGATCATTGTGGCTGTGCCACCTTTAGCCCCTTCATCCCCAGCACATGCTACCACAGCCAGGGTGACCTTCCAAAAGCAGAAATCTGAGCGTAGATCCCTGTTTGAACTCCTCAGTTGACCTTTAGAGTCAGCAGGATCAAATCTGCCATGACATTCAAGGTCTTTTGTGAGCTGGACTCTGCCTGTATCTCTAGCCTCATCTCTTTGTAGTTTCTTAGTGAGCCGTGCTCTTAGATGCCTCCTGATGTTAGCTCGTGCTGGCTCCTAGCCTGGAACACTTCTTTTCCCCTTCTGTTCTTAGATGGCTTGAATCCATCTGCTGGGGGAAGGATTACTTATGCCCCCACTCTTGTTTTTTCCTTCCATGTAGAGGGAAATCATCAGGGTAACTCTCCTGGACTCCCATTTCCATACCACCCACCTCCCTGCAGGAGCTCCAGTATTGCCTCCTCCAGGCAGCCCTGTGTGATTGTGCAGTCTGGTGTAGGTTCCTCTTCTATCCTTTAGAGTCTCCGACACACTTATCACACTAATAATGGCCAGGGCCTGAAGAGAGGCAGAGCAGAACAAGCTCATGTTTGGTGGCTCCTGTCTGCATAGTCCACATCCACGTCTCTGGGCACACCAGGAATCTAAGCCCCTCTGGCCAAGCTGCTCCCATGCCATTCAGCATGGAGGCAGCAGTGCCTGTCACCAGGCAGGAGCTAAGTTCTGCATCCTCTTGGCTTACTTCCTCACTCCTCTACTTGTTTTGGTTACCAGGATTCCTTCATAGCAGCCTCCCTCTCAGGTTAGCTTTTGTCCCCAGTCCAGATGCCTATATAGTCATATCACCATGGGAGGGGGCTCCCTGATTCCCCATAACTGACCCTGCCCTAGAAGCCAAGTGAATTGTGCAATATGAGTCCTGAAGCTCCTTTTGAGTTCACCCTCCAACTACATGTCTTTTTTAGAGAATGGTTTTTGTGACCTTGTCTGTGAGCTCTGGAGGTGTACATATGCCTGATAGAAAGGTGCACAGAACTCATTTGTATAGAAGCTTAAGAAGAAAAGAACCGGGCTGGGCATGGTGGCTCATGCCTGTAATCCCGGCACTCTGGGAGGCCAAGATGGGTGGATCACATGAGTTCGAGACCAGCCTGGTCAACATGGTGAAACCCCGTCTCTACTAAAAATACAAAAATTAGCCAGGCATGGCAGTGGGCGCCTGTAGTCCCAGCTATTTGCGAGGCTGAGGCAGGAGAATCACCTGAACCCGGGAAGTGGAGGTTGCAGTGAGCTGAGGTTGTGCCCCTGCACTCTAGTCTGGGTGACAGAGCAAGACTCCATCTCAAAAAAAAAAAAAAAGAAAAGGACCTAAAAAATACACCAAGAGGCGGCTGGGCATGGTGGCTCACGCCTGTAATCCCAGCACTTTGGGAGGCTGAGGTGGGCAGATCATGAGGTCAGGAGATTGAGACCATCCTGGCTAACGGTGAAACCCCATCTCTACTAAAAATAGAAAAATTAGCTGGGCATGGCGGCGGGCACCTGTAGTCCCAGCTACAGGTGCTGGGAGGCTGAGGCAGGAGAATGGCGTGAACCCGAGAGGCGGAGCTTGCAGTAAGCCGAGATTGTGCCACTGCACTCCAGCCTGGGCAACAGAGCGAGACTCCATCTCTTAAAAAAAAGAAAAAAAGAAAAAGATACCAAGAGGCATATTGAACAGCATGCCCCTGATTTTGGTGATCCATGTTTGAAATAAGTCTACCACAGACTGATAAAGTGAAACAAAACTCAGTGTGCCAAGTATGGTACAATGCAGTCCTACAGTTAAATTGGGTGGTCCCCACTTCCCCCTCCCCAGAGATGTAGATGAGGTATGAAGGGGAGCAGAGCTGGTCTGAGAGGGAGAGGGGAGGAGGAGGAGATGGGGATAGTCTGCTCTGTTCCCT
The DNA here is from genome assembly GCF_001698545.2 of Rhinopithecus bieti. Taxonomy (NCBI): domain Eukaryota; kingdom Metazoa; phylum Chordata; class Mammalia; order Primates; family Cercopithecidae; genus Rhinopithecus; species Rhinopithecus bieti. The sequence continues at coordinate 376,318 of NW_016808199.1, forward strand.
TAGGTAGTTGATTCATAAACTGTTACAGAAGTGGCTCAGAAAGCATGCTCTGAGGAACATTAACTTATAAGCCCCTGCTACCAGCCCTGAAAAAGCATTCTAAACCAAATAGGTTTGGGAACCCAGAGTACGCAATGCCTCTCCTGGGGAGTCCCATTTTACACTGGCATATTAAAGGCTCTGAGAAGTCCCACAGTAAATAAGCTTGTATAATTTTGATTAATCCAGTTCTTCCCAAATGTTTTTAAATTTGCTAACATTCTATGAAAATATTTTAAGAAGTGTTGTGTACTTTAGGATCTTTCTACTCAAAATTTGGTTTCCAGCCAGGCACAGCGGCTCAGGCCTATAATCCTGGCACTTTGGGAGATTGAGGTGGATGGATCACTTGAGCCCAGGAGTTCAAGACCAGCCTGGGCAACATGGTGAAACCCCCTCTCTACAAAAAATAAAAAATATAAATGCAAAACAAAAAATTTGTTTGCTGGGCCTGCAGCATCAGCATGACCTGCTAGCTTGTTAGAAATGCAGAATCAGGCCGGGCGCGGTG
>NW_016808199.1:377246-390663 GCF_001698545.2 Rhinopithecus bieti
AAAAAAAAAAAAAAAAAAAAAAAAAAAAAAAAAAAAAAAAAAAAAAGAAATGCAGAATCATAGATCCCATCCCAGAACTACTGATTCAGAATTCTGGGGCTAGGGCCTAAGAATCAGCATCTTAATCAGCCTTCCAGGTGACTTTTATGTATCCTGGGGTTGGATGATCCCTGCTTTAGGGCAGTGGTTTTCAAAGTGTGACCCGTGAAATTCTGGAGGTCCCCAAAGTCTTTTTAGAGGATCTACAAGGTCAAAGTTATTTTCATAATAGATTATGATGTTAGCCTTTTGCATTGATCATGCAAAAGCAATGGGGAGTAAAACTGCCAGTGCCCTAACCCACATCAAGGCAGTGGCACCAAACTATTCTGGTGGTCATAGTTTTCTTCACCATCACACACTTACAGCAAGTGGAACTTGGCATTTCATTCCTGACTGCCCTGGATAAAGCAAATATATATGTATTAATTTTGTTAAATCTCAACCTCTGAGTTCACATCTTTTAAATCATTTGTGTGAACAAATGAGAGGTAGACATAAAGCACTTCTGTTTTATAGCAAAATATAAATGTCTAGATGAAAAACATTTGTGCAGTCTTTGAGTTGCAAGTTGAACTAGTTGCATTTTCATGAAACACCATTTTGCTTGAAAGGATGGTGGACAAACCAGTTATTCAGAGATGGATGTTGTCTAGAAAATGAACAAAGTAAGCTTGCCACTTCAAGGAAAACTGACAGTACTTATAGGCAATGATAACATTTGAGCTTTCAAGCGAAGATGAGAATTTTGGAAAACTTGTATTTGTTACCACAAGCTTAACATCTTCCCAATACTTACAGACTTTTCTTTTCTTTCTTTCTTTCTTTTTTTTTTTTTGAGACAGAGTTTTGCTCTTGTTGCCCAGGCTGGAGTGCAGTGGCACAATCTCGGCTCACTGCAACCTCTGTCTTTTGGGTTCAAGTGATTCTCCTGCCTCAGCCTCCCAAGTAGCTGGGATTACAGCCACCTGCTACCACGCTTGTCTAATTTTTGTATCTTTACTAGAGATGGGGTTTCACCATGTTGGCCAGGCTGATCTCGAACTCCTGACCTTGTGATCTGCCTGCCTCAGCCTCCCAAAGTGCTGGGATTACAGGCGTGAGCCACCGTGCCCGGCCACTTACAGACTTTTCTAATGAGATTGTGGTAATAATAATATTTTAAAAAATACTATATGATGAGATGCATCAACATCTGAAAGATCTGCGTAACTCAGAAAACCAATATTTTCCAAATGACCAATGCATAATGTTATAAAATCATGCATAGGTAAAAAATCCATCTGAAGTGCGAGATAGATCAATGGATTTTAGAGTCACAAAGTACTGAAATTTCATCGATATGGTTTCCAAATCCACATTGCAATTAACCTTTAAGAAGTACCACTTGTTGAGTTTTGGTGTAGTATTTAAGAAAATTATCCACAATTTTCTGAAACGACTTAAAATATTCCTCCCTTTTCCCACATGGGCATTTACTATATCTGAGCTAGCTTCTCTGGGCTCCGTAAAATAGGACTAAATGCTGAGGACCAGCAGTTGGGGGGTACAGTCTGCTCTCTGGAGTCAGCAGATAAAATGCAAGGTGTCTGGGGCACCCAGAGCTCTAATATTTAATACTCATCAACTTCCACTGCAGCTGACATAAAGACGCACTTAGCAAGGGGTGTGTGCTGCTCCAGGGAGAAAATGAGGGTAATTGAAATTAACTTGGCTCCTGCCGTTTTTTCCTCCTTTCCTAATCACCGGGAAATCTGCTGCTAGCTGAGCAGGAGGGCCTGAGGGCCAATGCTCCAGGGAGTCCGGGGCTCAATTAAGCTTCGGTAAATTGGATTTTTGGCCGTGAGGCCATGGGGCTGGGGTTGGCATTGAGGCATGAGCTGCCAGACAGTATTAGGCCAAGGGCTGACCAGATGGGCCCAGCAGCTAATTCAATCTGGCTTCCCAGAAACAAGACTTGGAAGGCCAGAGCTATGGGCCTGGAGAGCTGTGACTCCAGCTGGAAGGGCAAGATCTTATGTGGCACTGGGACCACCCTGTGGCTCATCTCAGGGAGTCCTGTGCCTAGCACCTGGCCTCGCCAGCTGTGCACTAACAATTCTGATAACCAGTGATAGGTGGCAGTTTAGTGCTAGGGAAAAAGCCCAGCCTGGGGATTGGAGGCCAGGGCTGTGGGCCTCACACAGGTATCAGCTTGCTCTAGGAGTGAATTTAGGTAAGTCTCATTCTCTCTCCAGGACTGACATTCTTACTTCTATGGGCTGCCATAGTCTTAAAAAGAAAAAAGAAAAAAAAAAAAAAGAAGAAGGAGTCAGAAAACTCAGAACGGGAGAGAGAAAGGCTGAAACAAAGAAAGAGATTGTAAGAAACATGGATGGGCTTTGGTCTAGGAATAGGCCAAGGTGGATATCGAGGCCAGCATGACTCAGCGAGTTTGGTGCACAAGTGCACACCTCCACTTGTTATATAACCCGTTTGCGTTAAGTTCATACTTGGCTCTAAGTTACTATTGTCTGTAAAAGGTGTAACTGTCCTGCTGATTTTGTGCATGGGGCTTGGTTCTTGGGGTCTCAGCTTGGCTCAACATGGCTCGACATGGCAAGTGTGCAGTTACCCAAAGAGAGAGAGTCAAAGCTGTCCGTCTTGCAGACGGACAGGAGGAGCCAGGACACAACTTGGCTTGCTTGTGCCCAGAGAGAGAAAGAGTTAAGCTGTTGACTCTGAAGGCAAGGGAGAGCGGGCTGCGCAGCTGTGCATGGGGGCAGCCAGCTCAAGCAGCCGAGACAGGGTGAACAGTGTGTGAGTAAGCTGTTGATGAGAAAGCCAATTTAAATAAGCTGTGTAAGAGAGCTGCTGCTGAATAAACCATAGTCACCTGCCTATGGCCCCTGAAGTGTTCTTTCTGCTCATCCACCCACTCCCCTTGGACTTCAGCATGGGCTGGACCCAGACCCCGGGATCTGACAGAGATCATAGGAGATAAAGATAGAATGAGATAGAGAAAAGCAGAGAGTGAGTCAGATACACAGAGAGAGGCAGAAAAAGATACAACAGGGAGAGGGAGAGACATCTAGACAGAGCAAGACAAAGAGAGATACAGTTGGCTTAGAGAGCAGAGAAAAAAAGGAAGAGAGAGACTGAAGCCAAAGTTTCACTACAAAATGAATGTTCTAAGTGGGGGTGGCAGGGCCTTTTTTTTTTTTTTTTTTTTTTTCTTTTCCTTAAGAATAGTTGCTAACCTGGTCTTAAAAACCCAGTTCCCAAATGGTCAGAGAAGGCCACATTCTCATTCTTGGAAAAGAGGAGAAGGAGGGTTTTTCTCTCTGCTTCTCCTGGTTGCTTTCTCCAACCAGGGCACAGAATCCCAGATTTGGGGCAGCCCCAGCAGCCTGAGCTATTTGGTCAGTTGGCCCCAGCCAAGTCTATACCAAAAATCTTCCCAAACCTCACACAGAGTCCTCACACCAGCCCCTTTCTGGGCCTTAGACCACCCCAGCTGTCAGAGCTGCGATGGAAAGGTCAGGGCCAGGCCAGCACAGTGTCCCTGTGTTCTCATTGGCATGAATCCTCCATCATTTCCTGCCCAGCCCTTCTTCCCAGAAGTCACACTGTGGGAGTTTCTGTGTCCTGTTGTGTCCCATTTTCTGACACCCAAAACTCACCATGCGTCATTCCTTCAGGCCTTTTGTCTCTTGGACTGGGCCTGCTAGAGACTGAACTCACATCAGGGGGCTCTGGCAGGCTGGCCAGCCACTCCCACTCCCACCAGGGACTTGTTTCCCATTTTCTGTCCCACCCCAACCCAGGCTGCAGCCCCAGGTGTCCCTCATCTGCGCCAAGTCAGGCCCATCTCTTGGCTGTCCAGTAACTACTGGGAGTCAGAGCCTCAGCTTCCCTACTGGACATGGTGAGCCAGGGAGAGAATGGACAGACTTGAGCAGCGGTTCTTGGCTTGGACCACACATTGGAGTCACCTGGGAGCTGTCAAAGCCACCCATGTGCCAGGATCCCACCCCCGAGAGACTCTGCTGTAGTTGGCCTGGGGAGTGACCTGGACATCGGGATTTTGAAAAGCTCCCAGGGGATCCTGATACGCATCCAGGGTTAAGAACCAGTGTCATAAACCTAGGCCTGCGCCAAGAAGAGTCCACCCCAGACTTCACCTGACAGAGGCTCAGAGACAGCCAGACCCTGGCTCAGGGTAACACAGCTGGAAGGGGCAGAGTGGTGCTGGCCAGAGTTCCTCCATCACCTTCCTCAGCTCCTCACCCCCTTCAACTCCAGGGACAAGAGCTCCGTATCTTACTTTGGTCTCTGTCCACTCTGAACTCTGGGATCCCAGGAGTTGAGTTCTGTATTCACCTGTTACCAACAATATGTTCCTCTCTGACCCTCGTCTCCTCGACTGTAGTTTAGGGAGAATAGTAACCACTTCACAGGGTTGCGGTGACAATTAAATAAGTTAATATGTTAAAGGCTTATCATGGTGCCTGGCACTTAGTAAGCACTAAATATATGTTATCTGTTAGTATTGTTGTTGCTGTTATTGTTACCACAAAGCATGAACAAATGGCAGAGTCTGGCTGGCAGTTTGGGGGAGCGGGGCAATCCAACGGTGTATGTTATGAGTTGAACAGTGGCCTCCCAAAAAGATATGTCCATTTCCTAACCCCCATACCCTGTGAATGTGGCGTTATTGGGAAACAGGGTCTTTGTAGGTATAGTAAAGGATTTCAAGATGAGATCATCTGAGCAGGGCCTAAATCCAGTAAGTGTCCTTATAGGAGACAGAAAAGGAAAGGCACAAAAAAGACCATGGGAAGACAGAGGCAGAGGCTGGAGTGATGCAGCCATGAGTTAAAGAATGTCTGGGTCCTCCAGGAGCTGGAAGAGGCAAGGAGGGACTCTGCCATAGCACATTCCAAGGGAACGTGGCCCTGCCAGCACCTTGATGTCAGACTTCTGGCCTCTAGAACTGTGAGCAAATTTCTGGGATTTTTAGCCAACCATTTTGTTTTAATTTGTTACAGCAGCTGCAGGAAAGCCACCTTCAGAGCGAAATGTTGCGGGCTAGAAACATCCCTGGACCAGGCCAGTTGACCCATTAGCCACACCTTATGGAGGTGGGATAGGGGGGTAGTGGTTCAGCACTGCCCTGTGTTGGTGCTACAGGGGGCTCAGGCCTGAGGATCTTCTGATGCAGGCACTGGAGGTACCCCCTTCACAGTGGAGGCCTCAGCAAGTTCCTTACCCTCTGTAGTCCTCACCTACCCCGCTTCCTGGTGTTTGGCGTGTCTCCGTGAGTCTCGGGGAGAAAACACCCCCAACCCCTCTGAGATCAGGCCTGGCAAGGCCAGGAGCAGCCTCTGGGGTATAGTAGATGCCCACCTGCCTCTCCCTGCGCTGCCCAGGACTTCAGGGCCCAGACCTCCAGAGCTAATGGCTAATGCAACCAGAAAATGAGCCCTCTTACTCTACGGCCCCGTCTCCCCTAATGGACTTGAGGAGAATGAGCTCTAATGAAGTCTTTTCTATGGGATAGTTCCAAAGCTTCCCTGTGGTCAGCTGAGGGGCACCATGAGGAAGCATGTGTCTGGGCAACAGGCCCCTGTGTGTTGCCAGGCAAGCCTAAGGGGGTCCTCGGAGGGCTTTGTGTCCAGGGCCTCTCGGTGGTGACACCAGCAGGGCCAGCAGTTTCTGAGGGGGCTACCCACCCACACCTCCTCATTCCCACTCTAACCATGAGGTGTGTGTGTGGGTGGGGCTGGGGGAGGCAGGAGCAGCTGCTTGAGGGACACCAAGGACAACTTGGTGAACACTGACACTAAAAGGAAAGCCAAGTGCATTGGAGTCCAGTGGTCTCATCATACAGCTGGGAATACTGAGGCCCAGAGAGGGGAGGGACTAAGGTCATACCTTGATCAGCAGCTAAGCTGATGTGGGAGCCCAGATTCCCTGTCTGCTCCTGAGAAGTGTGTGTTTACGAAGCACATGCTTGGGATAAGGCTGCCCTATGTGTGAGTTGAAGGGTTGGGGTGAGCACATTCATGCAACAGTCTGTGGCTGACAGCCCTAGGTGCCCATTTAGATTGTGCCCTGTGGGAAGATGTTCAACTTGATGGCTTCCTTGAGCACTCCATGCAAGGGGGAAAGTCAAACACAAGAGGCAGGGGCCCAGCACAGTGCTCAGGCCCTTATGGAAGGAGGAGGTGGAGGAAGAGAAACAGGAGGGATGGGCGAGGAGAAGTTTGCAGCTGAACAGGGTCAGAAAAGGACCCCGGAGCACTCTTCCTCAGTGGATGGGCAAGCTCTGTTCTCTTGTGGGGACTTTTATTTCTTCCCCTTGGGAAACCATTCTGGGCTCCTGACATGCCTCAGACCACAGATCTAACACACACTTGCAAGAGCACTCCGAGGAGAGTGGGCATCAACTCCCTCCCACCCCAGTGAGCGCTGCCAGCTCGGCACTGTGGGGCAAGTGCTCCGAGTGCAACACCAGGTGAAGAACCAGCGTCTGCCAGATGATGGACTCACTGTGTGCAGAACATGGTGTTAGGCCCTGTTGGAGTTCAGTGAGAGGATTAAGGAAGAAATAACTTACCATTTCAATGTGTTGAGATTCCAACCCTGTGGGAAACTGCCTGATAGGAAAACCTTTACAGAAAGCAGGTAAATGTATGCAGATCTTCACAGCCTAAGTAATTTTCTAATAAGGTGTGAAAATATAGTGAATGGTTTGGGTGAGGAAGGAGGAGGCAGGCTTGAAGTAGGGCTTTCAGGGAGGGGAGGGGCAATGCCTGACATTAAAGACAGGGAGGGTTGTGGCTGGGAAGTACAGTCGTGAGTGCAAGAGGCCCAGGCCCTGGAGCCCCCAGCCTGCTTCACAGTCTGTGATCTCCCTTGGAGCTGAGAAAGGCTTTTTTGGTCTCCACAGTGAGCCAGCTTTTTAGAAATGGGTACGTTGTAATTGTACATATTTATGGGTACAATTTGATGTGTCAATACAGATATGTGCCATAATGATCAACTCAGAGAGGTAGCACAACCATCCCCTCATGCATGTATCATTTCTTATATGCAATGGAGTACTATTCAGCCATAAAAAGAATAAAATCCTATCATTTGGAACAACATGGATGAACCTGGAGGATACCATGTTAAGTGAAAAAAGCCAGGCACAGACAGGCAAATAGCACTTGATCTCACTCACATGTGGAATCTAAAAATAAGTGTATTTAGGGCCTCGCCCAGTGGCCTGTAATCCCAGCACTTTGGGAGACCAAAGTGGGCAGATCACTTGAGGTCAGGAGTTTGAGACCAGCCTGGCCAACATGGGCAAGCCCCATCTCTATGAAAAACAGAAAAATTAGCCGGGTGTGGTGGTGGGCACCTGTAATCCCAGCTACTCTGGAGGCTAAGAAAGGAGAATCACTTGAACCAGGAGGTACAGGTTGCAGTGAGCAGAGATTGTGCTATTGCACTCCAGCCTGGTCCACAGACTCCATCTAAAAAATAAAATTAATTTTAAAATGTGCACTCAGGAACCACCCAAGCATTCAGTGGTATCCAGTGGAGTCATGTGTCTGTCACAGATCCCTTCCCCTGTGGCTTGATCTTTGCTACCTCCCCCCATTCCTAGATGTTTTTGCAGGAACAACTCCTTTTATCATTTGGTTCTGTCTTGTTTCTCAGTATGGTGTCCTTGAGTGGAGTCTCAGTCACTCTCTCCACTGTGTGTCGCTCCCCTCTTAGACTGGGAATGCTCTCAGCAGAGGTCTGCTGAGAGAGGGACAGAAGAGAGAAGGGAAGAAGCAAAACAAACTCCCAGTGGTGAGACCTTTCCTCGATACAGGTCTTATGTATTTGAGTCAAGGAGATTTCTCTTTTAATTGTGGGGAAATACATGAAACAAAACCCCACTTCAACCATTTTCAAGTGTATGATTCGGCGGCATTAAGTACACTCACAGTGCTGTGTAACTACCATCACTAATCACTGCAGAACCTTTTCATCACTCCAGAAGGAACCCCGTACCCATGAAGCAGTCACTTCCAATTCTGCCCCTTCCCCTAGGCGCTGGTTGCCACTCATCTGCTTTCTGTCTCTGTGGATTTGCCTCTGTGTCAAGGAGATGTTTTGATCTTTGTGTTCCACTTACAATGCAAATAACCATGGGAGAACCCATAATCTACACTTTCAATTCCATTAATTTCAACAATACCCACCCTCCACCCACCTTCATAGTTTAGAAATTATTATTTTAGAGACAGGGTCTTGCTCTGTCACCCAGACTGGAGTGCAGTGGCTCAATCACAGCTCACTGCAGCCTTGAAGTCCTGGGCTCAAACAATCCTCCTGCCTCAGCCTCCCAAGTAGCTGGGACTACAGATGCACATCACCATGCCTGGCTATTTTTTTATTTTTTATAGAGACAGGGTCTCAAATTGCTGCCAGGCTGGTCTCAAGCTCCTGGTCTCAAGCAATCCTCCCACCTCAGCCTCTGAAAGTGTTTGGATTACAGGCATGAACCAATAAGCCCAGCTAGGAATGATGTAATCCCTACATACTATGGGGAAAACACTAGCCTAGAGGTTCAGAGACCAGGGTTCTAGCTCATTCTGTCCAAAGTTATGTGATCTCTTATGGATGAGGGTCCCTGATTGTCTTTAGGCCTTAACAATCCCCATCCTGAGGCATGGGAGGTGGACTCGGCTAATCAATTCCAGGGCCCTCTGCACCTTTGACCCTCCAGTACCATAGCAGAAGTCCATTGACCTGGCAGAGCACAGGGTGGGTGGGACCTGGGTGACTGGGTGCTAGGAGGAAGCCAGGCCTGGGGATAGGGGGAACACTGGTGAGGGCTCAGACTTGGCCTGCCTCACCCACCACTGGGCTGGGGGGCAGCCCTGTCCACATTAGCTTCCTGGCTGGTCCAAAGCCACAGGCAGAGTCTGCAGGTGGGATGTGCCAGTCCCCATCATAATGCCTGCTCTGGGGTGAGCCTCCTGGAGGCCTCAAGCAGTAGCCTTCCTGGGCAGGCTGAGGCAGGGCAGGGCAGGGCAGGCCTGGGGGACCGGGAAGGGGCAGAGGTCAGGGCAGGGTGGCTGCAGAGTGGGATGCAAGGTCCTCAACCCAGAGGCTTCCTGGGCCCTACTTTCCCCGGCTCATGAGAGCCTGGATTCTGAGATCTGCCAGGACTGGGGTTCGGCACTGCCCATGGAAACAGGTGTGGCAGAGAAAATAATTATAACCAAATATTTGTAGTCACCTCTCTTCTCCCTTCTGAAAAGGGAGGATCCCTTGTTTGTAGACTCTTGGCCTCCTGGACATTATTGCATAGTGAAGGGAGAAAGGTTGAGATGCAAAGTTAAAGAAACTAAGAGGGGCCAAACTGGTCCACTTGAGGAGAGACGGGGGAACCCCACGAGGGGAGGAGGGGACGCCCTGGGGAAGTGGGGGGCTTTCCAGAGGGGCCAAGAAGGGAGGGCAGGATGTAGAAAATCAGAGCACAGTTCTGAGTTTTGGAGACAGCAAGAGAAGAGAGGGAGGGATTTAGATAACTAAAGGACAGGGCTTGTGGAGAGAAATGTTTGGAGATTTGGGAGATAGTGTATCGTGCGATGTGTTGTGAAAACCCCTTCTTCGTATCCCTAGAAAACTACCACTGACTATTTATGGTACAATTCAGTGCTTTTGCAGAGAGATTGGTATCTCTTTTTTTTTTTTTTTTTAAATAACGCATTGGCTTGGCTCCATTTGAATTAGACATCTTCAGCAGGTTTTATTCATGTTCCATTAGCTAAATATTGGGTTTCCCAGATTGTGGGTTGCCTGAAACCACTTTGTAGGCCCTTCCACAGTGGGAGGCACCTCAGAAATCACCTCTTTGGCCTGCAGCTCCATCTCCCCAAGCTCTGGGGTTTCTTGAATGAGTGGCCTCGTTCAGAAGATAATACAGCATCCCTGATCTGAAAATCCAAAATTGGAAATGGTTCAAAATCCCAAACTGTTTGAGTGCTGACATGATGCTCAAAGGCCAGGTTCAAAGGAAATTCTCATTGGAGCATTTTGGATTTCAGATTTTTGAATTTCAAAATCTGAAAAAAAAAAAAAATCTAAAATCCAAAATACTTCTCTAATTGTAACCTGGAATTGCAATTGGGTCCTGACCTGCCAGCTAAGGCAGTGAGCAGTCAACAGAGGTTCTCCACGCACTCCTCCCGCCCCTCACCCTCCCATGGGCTCCCTGCTGGCTGGACTTGTGCATCAGCCCCCAGCCTCCCTTTGTACCTGCTGGAAAGCGGGCATGATGCTCCTGCCCTGTCTTCCTGGATCTTGGACCACTGTGACAATTGCAGGATTCCAGCCAGGGAAAGTGCTACAGGGTAGAAATAGTTGGTACACAAAGTTTCTCCAAAGAGGAAGTTCCAACAATGGCACAGCAGTCCCAGGAGGGTCTGTGACTGTGTCTACGCCTCCAGCTCTGGCCCCTGCCTCTTGGGGCACTGCTCAACATCACCCTCAGAGTGAGAGGAAGTGGGTATCAAACTCAGACCTGCTCCTCCTTCCTCATGGCCTTCCTGTGGCCTCTGACCCATCTGTGAAATGAGGGCAGTAGAGTCTTCTTTAGTGCGCTGTGGGGAGGTCAAAGAGAATGGATGCAAAGTGCTGAACACAAAACCCCAGCACTGGGCGGTGGTTCAGTCCAGAATGCAGTGCACAAGAAATTTGATCTTAAATTTCTTGATCTTAAATGCAACACTTGAGTTTCTGAAGTCAAGTTCCCTTTCCTGGCAGTCAAGTATGCCTTGGCGCTCTGGATCTATGTGAAGTCTGGGGGCTTGGTGTGCAGAGAGATACCTGTCCTCTGTCATCCTTCTACCTTGGTTACCACTGAGACATCCATTTTTCTCTCCATCGTTTCTGTTCTGTGACAGGCCCAGTGTCACCCCAGACACACCACACTATTGCTGGGGGTGGCAGGAAATGCTATGCAAGAGGGTCAGGGGTCCCTCTGCCTCCTGCCTCCCTCCCTTCCTCCCTCCGCTCTACCATATCCTCCCCTGCAGCAGTGAAGTTTAGAGCTGCCGCTGGCTAGAATGAGGGGGAAGGCAGGGAGGAGAAAACCTGTTAATATCTCAAAACTTGCTTCCATCCTAGTGACCTATGTGTCTGAATATAAATGTTTCTTTGAGCCATCCTCCTGCCCTACCACAGCAGCGAGGCCACGGGAGAGAGGGAAGACATTTAGGAAGAGATAAGCTCACAGAGGGGAGCGAAAGAAGAGGGAGCTCTCAGAGGCTGTCTGATGGTGTACTTCCCATTCCCCCATAAGGACACATGTATGGTCCCCTTCCTAATTACTTTGCATGCTTTAAAGCCAATTAGCTCAGAGCACTAATGGGATTTCACAGAGGGGCTCCCTGGCCATATGGCTCAGGGCCTCCCTGGGTGCACCTGGGATGGCATTTGGGAAGCACAGGGAGTGACAGATGGGTTTGGTGACATTCAGGAAATTATGCAGACCTGCTCAGTCCTGGGCCTGGGGCCCTGATTCCTCGTAGGCCTTGGGAAGTCAGGGGCCGGGGAGGGAGCACAATGTGAATTAGTGATCACAGGAGTGTGTTCCGCCAGCCCCCTTTGGAACTCAAGGGCCCTTTAAATAAAGCAGAGTGCAGATGGGTTTCCTGAGGGTTCTCCCACCCCAGGGCTGCCTTGTGCAGGGAGGTGGAGGAGGAACTTCCCCGGACTCCATAGAGAATATGCAGAGTGGAACCTGCTCTGTCACTTGCTTGGGAAAATCACTTCTGCTTTCTGAGCCTTAGATTCCTGTCTGTGAAACAGGATAAACCACCTCTCCTAACAGTGTGGATTCAATGAGATCATGGGTGGAAATTAACCTGGCCATGCTTGATACAATATAAATGCTGAATACAGCTAGCAGGCCACTGTCCTCACTGCCCTGGGCCAAATGAAAAGCATGCTGAAATAGAGACCCCAGCGTAGGGGCAGTGGCAGGAAGGAGAAAACAGTCACTTACCCGCACACACCCAGGGAGGTGCCTGCAGGAGGAGGCATTGAAACAGGAGTGTGGAAAATAAGAAAGACTTCAGAAGGAAGAGAAAGGGAGAAGGCAGGCCCCATGTCCAGAGGGGCACAAGCAAAGGCTCCAAGACAGGAAAGCATCCCCTGGTTCTGAAGACAAGGCTCCTTATGCATTGGAAATGAGAATAGAACGACAAGTGGTGGGTCTTGGGTGTTCCATGAAAACATAGGCTTTATTTTGTAGGCCATGGGGAGCCCTGAAAATTTTTGAGGAGGTGAATAGCAGGATATGACCTGTGTATTGGAAGCACAGACTGGAGGGGCAAGACTGGAGCCAGAAAGGCCAATTCAGGTGAGAGGGGATGGGAAGGGATGGGAGTCAAGAGAGGCCATGGGTGTTGTGATGATGGACTCAACAGGTCTTGGTAAGTAATGGCCATGCAGGTGGGGGTGGGGGGTCTAGGACGATGCGCAGCAGCTTGATAGGAAGTCTTGGGGGCTGAAGGGGCTGTTACAGAGATTGGAGTCAGATTGGGGAGCAGCAGGCGTGAGCTGGGTGATGAGTTTGTGTTTGGATGTAGTGAATTGGAGGAGGCCATTCAGGCTATTACCAGCAACTGTGTGGGACTGAATCCCAGGGATCTGTTAGAGTTATTTGCTTGGGGTTCCCTATGCTCCCCAAGATTGCAGCAGTGTTGAGTGGGCATCCCATACCTGGGTGTTGGCCGTGGAGGTTCTGGGCAGACCCGGCTGAATGCTGTGTGACCCGGCTTCATTCCTCCCTCACCTTCCATGCTGTGTGCTCCAGTGGGCCCAGGACAGGGGTTCTCTGAAGTGTGGGGCTCAGCTGTTCCACCTCCTCTGCCACACCCCCAGGGGTCTGTGTCCCTCTTCATGGGCACCATGGCTCTGCTACCGTTAGACTTTGGGTTTTATTTGAGACAGTCTCACTGTTGCCCAGGCTGGAGTGCAGTGGTGGGATCTCGGCTCTCTGTGACCTCCGCCTTCCAGGTTCAAGGGATTCCTGTGTCTCTACCTCCCAAGTGGCTGGAATTGCAAGCACATCCAGCTAAGTTTGTATTTTTAGTAGAGACAGGGTTTTGCCATGTTGGCCAGGCTGGTCTCAAACTCCTGGCCTCAAGTGATCTGCCTGCCCTGGCCTCCCAAAGTGCTAGGATTACAGGCAGGAGCCACTGCGCCTGGCCAACTACCCCCAGATTTTGTAGCTTCACCTTGTCGAGATCTCCAGGTCAGCTGCAGAGAACATCCCTCAGGATGGCTTCCTGGGGATTGCCTCCCCACACACTCTGATTTAAAAAAAAAAAAAAAAAAA
>NW_016808199.1:393219-396820 GCF_001698545.2 Rhinopithecus bieti
AAAAAAAAAAAAAAAAAAAAAAAAAAAAAAAAAAGCCCCAGACATTTCCAAATCTCCCAGGATGGAGAGAACAGGGTGGAGTAGAAGTGGGCAGTACCACCCTTGGTTGAGAACCCAGTCTTTGGAATAAGATGGCTGAGGTTTCAAACCTTGTCTCTGCTTTCCCTAGCAGGGTGACCTCGGAGGTCTGGCTTCCTGATTCAGAACATTTACCCCAGAGAGTAATCAGGAAGATGAAACGAGCTAATGGACCCAAAGCACAAAGCTCCGTGCCAACATGAGATGTTTTGATTAAGTGACTAATAAAAATAACAAATCCTGTTGCATTAAGAGTTGGCCCTACTGTGTTTACAGTAGGTGCTCCATAAATGTGGCTTCCTTCTTCTGCATTCTCTGCATCTACCTCAACAACCACATCAACAAAAATAAACATTTATTGGCTTACTTTTTATACATAAAGCATTTAGCAAAGAATTTGACACATTGCCCCATTTATTCCCACAAGAGCCCTATGTGGTAGCTATATTATTGTCCCTGTCTTACAAATGTGGGAACTGAGAGCAGAGATTGACTAACCGTAGCCTGTGGGCCAAATCCAGCCACTGCCCCTTGTTACTGGAACACTGCCTCGTTCATTCATTCATGTGTTGTCTATGGTTGCTGCTTTTACACTGAGTAGTTGCTTGCGGCAGAAACCATACATGGCCTGCATAACCTAAAATATTCAGTGTCTAACCCTTTATAGGAAGAGTTTACTGACCTCTACTCTAGAAGGTTAATTTAGAAGGTGACAAAACTAGTTATGGTGGAGGCATGAGTCCAACTCAGTTCATTTTGATTCCAAAGCTCAGGCTCTTAAACGTCACACACTCCCACTGGAGGTGGTGGATTTTCATTAAGTGGTTGTTAGACACAGAAATTGTAAAAGATTTATTTTAAAATAGACTATGTTATATATTTGGTTTTTATTGCGGTAAAATATCTGTAATGTAAAACATACCATTTAACCACTTTTAAATGTACAGTTCACTGCCATTAAGTGCATTCACAATGCTATACAACCATCACCATTATCCATTTCCAGAACTTTTTCATCATCCCAGAGAGAAACAATGTACCCATTCAACAGTAACTCCCCATTCCCTCTCCCCCAGCCCCAATAGTCACTATTCTACTTTTTGTCTCTATGAATTTGCCTATTTTAGGTACCTTATATGAGTGGAATCATACAGATTTGTCTTTTTGTCTCTTATTCCATTTAGCATGTTTTCCAGGTTCATCCATGTTGTAAGATGTATCAGAATTTTATTCCTTTTTAGGGCAGAATAGTGTCCCATTGTGTGTACTCTCAGATGTTCCTCCATTTACGATGGAGTTACATCCAATAAACCCACTGTAAATGAAAAATATTGTAAGTCACAAATGCAATTAATACACCCAACTTACTGAACATCATAGCTTAGCCCAGCCCATGTTAAACATGCTCAGAACACTTACATTAGCCTACAGCTGGGCAATATCATCTAACACAAAGCCTATTTTATAATCAAATGTTGACTATCTCATGTAATTTATTGAATACTGAAAGTGAAAATCAGAATGGTTATATGGGTACTTGAAGTACGGTTCCTGCTGAATGTGTATCACTTTTGCACCATTGTAAAGTCAAAAAATATTAATTCAAACCATTGTGGGGCCAGGCACGTTGGCTCACGCCTGTAATCCCAGCACTTTGGGAGGCCAAGGCAGGTTGGGTCACCTAGGTCAGGAGTTCAAGACTAGCCTGACCAATGTGGTGAAACCCTGTCTCTACTAAATACAAAAAATTAGCCATGGGTGGTGGCACATCCTAGCTACTTGGCAGGCTGAGGCAGGAGAATCACTTGAACCTGGAAGGCAGAGATTGCATTGAGCCAAGATTGTGCCATTTATTCCAGCCTGAGCAACAAGAGCAAAACTTCGTCTCAAAAAATTATGATAAAAATATAAAAATACAACATCATAAACTGGGGACCGTCTGTGTTTGTTTTTGAATAGATAGTACGTGCATAGAGTACAAAATTCAAAAGATGCAAAGGACCTAGAGTGAAGAGTGAATCTCTCTCCTGTCCCTTCCCCCTGCAGGCCCCAGCTCCCCTCCCAAAAGACAACCAGTGTTACTGCATTCTTGGGTATCTTTTCTGAGAGGATTTTATGCACACTCAGCATCTAGGTTTCAATAGTATTTTAAAATTTCTTTTCACACAAGTATTACTACACCTGGCATATTGTTCCTGCATCTTTCTGATAACCTTTTTTCTTTCTTGACACAGGGTCTTGCTCTGTCAACAAGGCTGGAGTGTAGTGACACAGTAATATCTCACTGCAGCCTCTACCTCACCTACTCAAGCAATCCTCCCACCTCAGCCTCCCAAGTAGCTGAGAACACAAGTGTGTGCCATGACACCCGACTATTTTTTTGTTTTTGTAGAGATGTGGTCTCACTGTTGCCCAGGCTGGTTTCAAACTCCTGAGCTCAAGCCATCTTTCTGTCTGAGCTTCCCAAAGTGCTGCGATTGCAGGTGCCTGGTGGCTCACACATTAAGTATTCTTAATAATATGTCTTGTAGATTGTTTCATATCATTATTTCTAGAGCTATCTCACTCTTTCAACAACTGCATATAATCCCACTGCATGAATGTATCATGATTTATTTATCTGGTCATTATAAATAGACATTTAGGTTTTTTTAAATCTTTTTCAGTTATGAACAGTTCTACAGTGAATGTTCTTTTCATTTTTTTGTTGTTTGTTTTTGAGATGGAGTCTCACTCTGTCACCCAGGCTGCAGTGCAGTGGCGCGATCTCAGCTCACTGCAACCTCTGCCTCCCGGGTTCAAGCGATTCTCCTGCCTCAGCCTCCTGAGTAGCTGGGACTACAGGTGTGTGCCACCACTCCCAGCTAATTTTTTATCTTCAGTAGAGATGGGGTTTCACCATGTTGGCCAGGCTGGTCTGGAACTCCTGACCGCAGGTGATCCGCCCACCTCGGCCTCCCAAAGTGCTGGGATTACAGTCGTGAGCCACTGTGCCCGGCCTCTTGTCATGTTTTTAAGATTAGTTTTTAAAGCCAATGTAGTAGAAGATGAAGCATGTTTCTCACCCACTCCATGTTGGACTGCATTTTTCAGGGAAATTGTGCTATCTGGAGAACCATATTTGGCTCAGAGGTTCAGGAGTGCTTGGATCCTACCCTGGTCTAACTCCTCCCTCCCCCACATCTGGGCCAATGAGAGATGGAGAAAAAAATCAAGGAACAACTCATTCTTATAGGAGCTGAAAGCCTAAGGCCGTACTCACTGGAGGACAACCCTTCGTCTAACCCAGGGTTTCTCTTTGACTTTTTTCTTTTCTTTCCTTTTCTTTTTTGAGACTTAACTCTTGCTCTGTCACCCAGGCTGGAGTGCAGTGGTACAATCTCAGCTCACTGCAATCTCCAGCTCTCAGAGTCAAGTGATTCTTGTGCTTTAGCTTCCTAAGTAGCTGGGACTACAGGCACCTGCCACCACACTTGGCTAATTTTTGTATTTTTAGTAGAGGCAGAGTTTTATCATGTTGGCT
>NW_016808200.1:0-17446 GCF_001698545.2 Rhinopithecus bieti
CTGGTGGGACAGGGAAAGGGCATCGAGACCAGAACTCACAATAATCGCTCTCAGCATCTGATGACAGAAGGAAAATAAGGTGTATTTATGTGTAAAATATGCAGCATGAAGAAGGCACCAGAACAACATTTAAACTGTGTTTCTTACTCAGTCATGTAATCCACTGCCAGCAAAGTCTTTCTGGGTCCCTGAGAACAGCCTTCTACAGAATTTCCCCATTATGTTTTTTTTTTTAAGAAACAGTGTCTCGCTGTCACCCAGACTGCAGTGTAGTGGTCAATCACAGTTCACCGCAGCCTCAAACTCCTGGGCTCAAGCGATCCTCCCACCTTAGCCTCCCAAGTAGGTTGGACAACAGGTTCGTGCCATCTTGTCTGGCTAATTTTAAGAGGTGTGTGTGTGTGTGTGTGTGTAGATAGGGTCTCTATCTCCACAAAACATCTGGAGATGTTGCCCAGGCTGGTCTTGAACTGCTGGACTCAAGCAATTCTCCTGCCTCAACCTCCCAACTATTTTAATTTTGAGGAAACTCCATACTGCTTTTCATAATGGCTACACTAATTTAGATGAAATTAGAGATCTGTGGCCTCCTCGATATAATCATTCTTATTTGGTAGGAGAAAGCTGACTACACAGGGATTCTTCACTACTACATTGGCCCCACTGTCACTTTGGGGAAGCTGAGACTTCAGTGACCAAATCTGAACAGTCGCAATTCAACTGGTGCTGACTTTTCATGGAAGAATAATTCCAGAGCTCCAGCCCAGAGTTTTAAACACACACACACAATCTGTGCAAGCACGCTTGCACACCACCACCACCACCCGCCTTAAAATCCCTTTTACTGCTTGTAGAAGAGATTCTTTCTTCTTCTTCTTCTTCTTTTTTTAACCTGAAGCAACTTGTACTTTTATAAAGTCATGCAGATCCAAACAAATAAAATCAATAGGCAAACAGAAGCAAACCATAAAAGAGAGATCCAGTTTTCATATATAAGAGCATTAGGCCACAAATGAGATTAGCAATCTTTTCACTTGTGCTATTCAAAGCAAATGTCCTGACATAATTTTGCTATTTAGTCTGAAGGTGAGTTTCAAAATCTATTTGAGTAAGACTTTAAGAGATCAAATCACAGCATATTATACACAGTATTTCCTTCAAAAGACAAGACACTGAAATAACCTAGAGCCAAGTATTATACTTTATAAAGTCTAAGAATTCATAAGTGCTTCTCCAATTATTTTTTTGCACCTTAGTCATACCTGAGCGTCTTTTAAACCTCCTTCTGGCCAGTTCAATTTGATCCTATAGAATCTGTACCCAATCTCTTGGGCCAGGAAGCTTATCCACATGGTTAGCTCTACAGTACTTTCTGTGAAGACTGAAAAAAAAATGTAAAATATTGTTAAATACCTTAACAAGTAAAATTTGCAGATATGAACCAGAAATATATTCTAAAAGAAAAAAGTATATTTCTAAATGATGTCAGTTCTGCATGATATATCTTCAGTGTCTCTATTATATTTCTTTGGTAAAGATGGAGATTGGCAGGTGTGGCTAGGTCCAACGCGTTGTGCTTCAAAATGAAACCAGCGATATTCACTAAGTAGTTTGTATGGAAGCTGCTCTTTCTACTGGCTCCACATCTATGTGTATGTGTCTTATAAGCAGAGAAGAAAATGTTTCCTAAGGGTCTGCTGATGTTATGACAAGGTTTAGCAAATGTATTAAGAGAGTTCACCTTTTTTGTTGTCAATTCAAAATTGAATGCAAAATTACATGAAAAGATGATATTTCTCGTGGTGATTTCTACTAACTCAATCAGTACTCAAATAATAATGCAGTTGGTGTCAGATGAAAATTCCAATTCTACCAAGATTCTATTCCAAGGTCAACCCCTTGTACATCGCATGAGCTCCCCGATTAAGCACAAAGGGAGCTAAGGGGAATCCATGGCAGGACACAGGGAGCCAGGACAATAATCATGGGAAGGCTGTGCACCGTCTGTGGCTGCACACGCGGCGCTGGGGTGACATTTCTGCCTCACACTCATCCCTGAGCACTTTTTTTTTTTCTTTTTTTGAGAGGGAGTCTCGCTCTGTCCCCAGGCTGCAGTACAGTGGCGCCATCTCAGCTCACTGCAAGCTCCGCCTCCCGGGTTCACGCCATTCTCCTGCCTCAACCTCCTGAGTAGCTGGGACTACAGGCACCCGCCACCTCGCCCGGCTAGTTTTTTGTATTTTTTTTAGTAGAGACAGGGTTTCACCGGGTTAGCCAGGATGGTCTCGATCTCCTGACCTCGTGATCCACCCATCTCAGCCTCCCAAAGTGCTGGGATTGCAGGCTTGAGCCACCATGCCCGGCCTCCTGAGCACTTTTAAACTCATCTTTTCAACTTGCTTTTGTAAGGTCAAGATCTGGTAGGCTATCACATCACGTTGCCTCCTTGGTATTTAAAATATTGGTAATTTCAATGTTTTAAAAGTTTTCTCTTAAAAAACAAAAGGCAAAAGAAAATATTGACAGATTCAACTGCAGAAAAAGGTAAAATTTCTATTGAATGAAAAATAAGACATTTCATCAGAATGAGAAAAGCTAGTTTTACTAAATGTGACCAGAAAGGTTCACTATCTACCGTCAGATAAAGAGCTCATTCAAATAAAAGAATAACTTCAAAAGTCCCTATAGATAAATGGGCAAAAAATGTTTAATAAAACATATTAGGAAAAATGTTCAATTAATATGTAAACCAAAGAACTGCAAAACACAGTTTATACCTACTAAAATTAGAAAAACAATTTAGAAAGCTAATATGCGATACTGATAAAATTGGTACATTTAAACATTACCGTTGGTGCAAACAGGCAAAACTCTTTTGAGAAATAAGAGTAATATTTAATGGGAGACATAAAACTGTTATACCTTTGGACTGGTAATCTTACTCCCGGAAATTTATCTTAAGGAAATAACTTGAAAAATAAAAGCAGTTATATGTGATATCTACTGTCAAACACATGGAAACAATCCAATTGTGCAGTAAGAGATCGATGTCAGTAGTGTGGTGGATACATTTCAGGGAGCCCAGAGTGAAGCGGGAGCTCCCCTTCAGGAAGCTACTATGAAAGTCTGAGCTAGTGAAGCATCTAGGGCCTCTCAGAGAACTGGCATTTTTTGGTTAATCACATGATGTGGTAAAAAGAGAAGAAAGGGAAGGTGTGTGAGCTGAAAGAACATCGCAGGCTTGGTTTGGAGCATGCTGAGTTTGCGGTGTCTGTGGAGCACCCATGTGGAGATGGCAGATATAGTCCTGGTTACAGGACCCCCAGCAGATACCAAAATCTGCAGATCTTCAAGTCCCTGATATAGGCCAGACATGGTGGGTCATACCTGTAATTTCAACACTTTAGGAGGTCAAGGTGTGAGGGTTGCTTGAGGTTAGGAGTTTGAGACCAGCCTGGCCAACACAGTGAGACCCTGTCTCAGTTAATCAATCAATCAACCAGTCAGTCAATCAATCAATAAATAGATAAATCTGGGAGTGGTGGTACAAGCCTGTGGTTCCAGCTACTCAGGAGGCTGAGGCAGGAGGATCACTTGAGCCTAGGAGTTCGAGGCTGCAGTGAGCTATGATCACACCATTACACTCCAGCCTGGGCAATCAAGCGAGACCTTAAGCAACTTGTACAACTGTGTCCCGAGACTCTGGAGCATACAACAGCAGTGGAGGGGTGCCCAGCCTATTTGCATTATTTTTTGTTGTTGCATTGAATTTTTTTTCTGAACATTTTCTATCTGCAGTTGGTTGAATCTGTGGACACAGAACCTGCAGACAAGGAGGTCAAATGTATTTAGACAGAGAAATCTACCGTTGAGAAGGGGCCAAGCTGAATACACTGGTTTAAGAGGCACAGACATACATGTGGTGGTTAAAACAGTGAGAGAGGCTGGGCACAGTGGCTCACACCTGTAATCCCAGTACTTTGGGAGGCCGAGGTGGGTGGACCACTTGAAGTCAGGAGTTTGATACCAGCCAGGCCAACATGATAAAACCCCATCTCAGCTAAAAATACAAAACATTACCCAGGCATGGTGGCATGTGCCTGTAGTCCTAGCTACTCAGGAGGTTGAGATAGGAGAATCATTTGAACCTGAGAGAAGGGGGTTGCAGTGAGCCAAGATCGCACCATTAAACTACAGTCGTGGCAAGACAGCAAGGCTCTGACTCAAAAAACAACAACAGCAACAACAAAACAAAACAGTGAGAGAGAGAACACTCACCAGCAAGAACACAGAGAGTGGAAAGGGCATAGGCTGGGTTGGGAGCCCTGGGGCATGCTACACTGCCAAGGAGAAGGTGGAGGCAGAAGAGTGTATTGAAGGGCTCAAGCATGGCTGGCCAGGCAGGAGGGGCAGGGAGAGTGGTGGGAAGGCCAGTGAGTGGTTCTAATAAAAAGGAGGGACCAGCAGGCTGCAGGGCAGAAGAGGGGTAGGAGGGTTGGAGAGATGGCTTGGTGCCCTCTGAAGGTCAGTAAGGGCCAGGATGGGTGGCCACTCTAAGGACACCTGGCCCAGAGGGGAAGGCAGAAGAAGAGGGGAAACAGGAGGGCTGAGGGACAGGGACTTGGGCATGGGTTGTAGGCTGAGGGAGCAGCGGTCTGGCAGGAGAAAACAGGATAAAGGAAAAAAGAGGAGATGGTCAAAGTTACCACCCTGGGGGACTGAGGCTGATGGATCTGGAATCGATATGGAGGGGCTTCCTCTAACAGAAGGAGGGAAACCTCCTTTTCTGAACCCATGGGAAGGAAAGATGGTTGATTCAGAAGTGGTTCTAGGCTGGAGCAAACACTCCTGAGGCCTCAGTGGGCTCAGGGGTGAGGGGCTCTGGAGAATGGAGGGTGTGGGGGAGGTGAGGGATGCTCTCAGAAGAATCGGAGAGGAAGGGGACCACAGACAACTAATACGGCTGCCAAGCTGCAGAGGAGCTATGGGGTAGGGCTATGCAGTGTGGCGACAGGCTACAGGCTTTCCACCTCGGTCCCCTGCAGCTCCTTTAGGACTATGGATGACAGGGCTGGTCTAGCCTCAGGATTTTGCTGGAGAGTTTAGGCAGAAGAACAAAGATATAATCCCTTGAAGATGCTGAAGGTGTGACCTAGCATGAATGAACTCACCTCTCCACTCCCTCCTCTCTCCTCACCCCCCAAATCTAGGAAGGACGGAAGGACATGAAGACAGAAAAAGGCTCATGGGCTTGGAGATATCTATAGAGATCAGGGAACGCACATGTCAATGGGTTGGCAAGCAGGGGTCATGGAGCTGGAAGAACTGTCCCCTGAGATACCGGAGCATACAGCAGCAGCTGAGGAGCAGCCTCTGTGAGGATGCTAAGGTGTGGCCAGCAGTGCAGGGCTGAAATGCAGCAGAGGTGAATGTCACCGTGGATGAGGCCCAGCAACTACATAGACTAGGCCATCTGTCATGTGGACAGAGAAGTGATCAGGGTGACAGTGGGACTGGGGAGCGATAGGAAGATGAAGGGCTTTGATAAGAGTCTTAGTGGAAAGGTTCCATTGAAGCCCCCTAATGACTAGGGAGAAAATCAATGAGGCTGCCCAATGTATGATATGGGGGGACCGGGAGAGCAAGGTGGGGAGGTGATGAGGAAAGGCTATCCCTGGGGGTGTGCATGCTTTCAAATCTCTGCCACTAGATTCTAAGTAACTTCAGGGTCTTCATCTCTTTTTTCTCCCTCAAAGCACCTACTATAGTGCCTTTTTCTGAAGAGGAACTCAAGCATTTGATAAATGAGCAAACATATTTTCCAGTCTTGTTTCTAATGGAAGCAACATTAGCTTACAAATTGAGACTAATTAGGGAAAATGGTCTATCTGAATTAGCAGGAAGTCTTTAATTAATAGGATCTATTTAAAGAAGCAAGGTCTTATTGACTTCAAATGTCCACAAGAACATTTACTAATTAGATAATTTCCAAAACGTTCTTGAAGTCCTGTTTTAATAAACAGAACAAAATATTTCCATTTAGCATCCTATTTATTTATGTAAAACTGTGTACTTCAAAATGGCTGAATCCACTGTCTTAGCAGATAAATATCTCACCCCTTGTAATATTATTTATGCAGTTAATTTCCATGGCAATCCCACTTTTCTTGGGTTGTGAAATCCATGTGTCCAAATTAGCACACATTAGAAAGTCATGGCTCCAAATTAACAAAGCGGATTTGGACTACACTACATTGTATGATTCCCATGCATGCAGACAGGCAAGTTTAAGATAAGCCAAAGGAGACTATGGGCTCTCTGCTCCTACATCGTGAGGAGGTTCAGATCAGACCTTTCTAGTCCAAACTTGAGCTCAAATATTCTCTCAGTCACTAAAAGGGCAGCTGTGTTTGGTTATTTTTTTCTAGTTTCAATGAAAACTTACTTGGTTTCAATAGAAAGAAGCCAAGAAAATCACTGTCTTCTGGGTCTGTGTCTAAGATCTTTGAAGGTGCAGCAATAGGCTTTTCAAAAAATACCTATACCAATAAATATTTCCACTGGACACATAATTGACATTCTAGTTCATGGATTACATCTAAACTTAAAAGAGACACTTAACCGGAATTTACCTACTGAAGATGAAATCCTATTCTCTCCGTTATGACAGCAGATGAGCCCTCAAGAACAAGGCCAAAAGACTGTCATTGCATTGATCTGCAAACAGTCAATATGCTACGTGAATAGAGGTATCAGGGAGACAGAATGCATTTTTGCTACCTAAATCTATAGCTAAACGTCAAGCTATTATCCTGGTAACAGTTCCAATAGGAGTAATGATGTGAAAAGAGGTATTGCATTAATGTACTGAGTTTTCTACTATGGTAATAGTGGGTCATTAAGAATCATAGTCAAAACATTTGCATTCATCTTTAGTATGCAGTATGCTCTAAAAGGAGATTTCCCTTCTTTCCTGTTTCAATACATGAAGAAGAAGCAACAGCTAATTTTAAAAGAGCCCAGGTAATCCAAAAAAGTGGAATATGATCAACAATTAAACTAAATAAAAGAGTTAAAGCATCTCTTCTGCTTAACGTAATTTGAGTCTCAAGGCACAGGTAATATGTGAGGTCACCAGAGAAATGACAAATATTCAGTCTGATCCATACACGAATAATGACTTTTCCCAGATGCCAGCATTCATTTGAACCCTGACCTTTAATTGTATATAAATAATGAATCAGCTGCAGGTGGCTGGGCAGACCCTTCCTTCAGAATGCTGCTCCTCATGTAATCATCATCAAGTGAACGCAGCAACACCTGGCGTGTCTGACATGCTGAATGTGCCACTCTGAATACCACAGACTGACCTTGTTTCCCAAACAGCGATCTATCCACACTGTCGTTCTCCTGAGGGACTTTTAATTTGGCTTTTTCTTGCTGGCTGTGCAGGGAAAAGCAGAATATGGCATGGACTTTGGAAGGAAGTCACTCTGTCTAGCAGACACTTTAAGAAGCAGGGGTAGGTTGGAAGAGCTTTCACGTTGCTGTGAAATCTTCTAAGAACTCTGGCTGGCAGTCACAGCGTAGCTTCAGATTTGATGACTCAGTTTTAACTTGTGGTCAAATCAAGGTTTACATCATGCGAGGAAATCAAGGTTTAGAGCAGGCAGAACTGAAAACCAGGTCTTCATTAGATCTGCCAAACTCCTAGAGCTCGCAAGGGGCAAGGGACAACGGTCTCTGCAGTCAGGTCCCAGGGGACAAGGCAGAGGGACTCAACTGAGGACCACTTGCAGCCAGGGATGTACAGAGGGAGAGGGAGTCGTGGGAGGCAGCCTGCCCACACGTCTGAGTGAGTGGACAACAACCAGGGTCCCTCCCACTCTCTTTCCTCTTACTGTCTTAGAGCTATCATTTGAGACTCCCCATCTGCTAGGCAGTTTAGATATATCTCATTTAATCTCTCAGCAGCCAGTGGGGGTAAGTACTGTGCTCCTAAATTGCCGATGACAAAATTCAAGTATGGGCAGCTTAAATAACTGGCTTCAGACTGCACAGCTAACAGGAGTTATTTTCCACATAAATGACTTACATTTACAGTTGTATTTGTGCACACAGTGATTGTAAATGAAAAATGGTTGAACTGTAAACATAAGCAAACTCATGGCTAAGTGAATCCTCCCATGTTAAACTTGAGAATGCTAGGTGTTACTTTCAACTTCACAAAACAGACTTGAATATAAACAGACTAAATATTCCCCAATTAAAAGGCAGAGTAGCATGTTGGGTAAAGAAGCAAGATCCAACTATATCTTCAAGAGACCCATCTCAGATACAATAACACCCATAGGCTTGAAATAAAGGGATGGAGAAAAAATCTACCTAGCAAATGGAAAACTAATAAAGCAGGGGTTGCTATTCAAATTTCAGTGAAAACAGACTTCAAAGCAACAAAGAACAAAAAAGACAAGGAAGGACATTACATAATGAAAAAAACTTGTCCTTAATATATATGGACCCAACACAGGAGCACCCAGATTCATAAACCAAGATCTTACAGCCTTACAAAGAGACTTAGATAATCACACAAAAATAGTGGGAGACTTCAATACCCCATTGACAATATTAGACAGATCATTGAGGCAGAAAGCTAACAAAGATATTTGAGACCTTAACACCTACCTAATGGTCCTAATAGACTTCTAGAGAACTCTCCACCCCAAAACAACAGAATATACCTTCTTCTCATCTGCACATGACACATAATCTAAAATTGAACAGACATCCAGCCATAAAACAATCCTGAGCAAAATTTTAAAAACCAAAAGCATACCACACACACTCTGAAAACATAGTGCAATAAAACAGAAACGAGTACTAAGAAAATCTCTAACAACCATACCATTACATGGAAATTAACCTGCTCCTGATTGACTTTAGGGTAAAGAATAAAATTAAGGAATAAATCTAGAAAATCTTTGAAAATAATGGGAAATAATTTGAAAGAATAAATAAGATTAATAGATGGCCAGTTGGACCAATGAAAAAATCCAAGATTCAAAAGAGAAGATCTAAATAAACGCGATAAAAAATGACAAAAGGGACATTATCACCTACCCCACAGAAATGCAAAAATCCTGAGATTTAAAAAACATACACACACACACACACACACACACCTTTATGCAAACACAAACTAGAAAACATAGAAGAATTTGATAAATTTCCTGGAAACCTACAACCTCTCAAGATTTAACTAGGAAGAAATTGAATTCCTTAACAGACTTGTAATGAGTTCTGATACTGATCAGTAATAAAAAGCCTACCAACTAGAAAAAGCCCAGGACCACATGAATTCACAACAAAATTTTACCAGGTGTATAAAGAAGATCTAGTAAGATTCCTACTAAAACTATTTCAAAAAATTGAGTAGGAGTGTTAGGTTCCCAGCTCTGGGGGAAATTCAAGCAGGATACTCAAGCAGAGGGGTCCACAGGGAGGGGTCTAGGCGGAAAGGAACACAGACCTCCTGCCAATAGCCATGTAACTGAGTCATCTTACAAGAGGATCCTCCAACCCCAGTCAAGTCTTTCAGTGATGTCACCCTTGACTAATATCTGATTTAAAACTCATGAGATATCTCAAGCCGTAATTCTACAGCCAAGTTGATCTTAAATTTCTGACCCATGGCAACCATGATAGATAATAAAATTATTCAACCAAGTTGTTGAATTTTAGGAAAATTTGTTATATCACATTAGATAACTGTTATAACTCCACCTTCATTACTTAATCACCTACCAAATACCCACCTCCAAATACCATCACACTGGGTGTTAGGTTTCAACGTATGAATTTTGGGGTAAAGGCATAAATATTCATCCTATAGTATAATAAAATCATGTCAATGTAAAATCATTAAGAGAAAGGAGATTTTATGTATTTTGTGATTCACATGTTGACTTAACAAAATATGTCAAGTAAAAGTGTACAGAAATACTACAAGTTAAGATGAATATTTTATAACACTTTATAAAATAAGTATGTCATTTAATAAGACTGTCATATTTCTCTTTAAACTGCCTTCACATATTTTCACTTATCCCATTTTCTTAAAATTATGTTAATTATTTAGTGTGATTGTTTTAACGGGTGTTTAGAACCAATATATTATAGTATATTTTGATTTATAGAAACAAAAGTCTCAGGATGATGAGTTAAGGATAAACGCTCAGCTAATAAGCTTCTATTGCCAAGTGTAAACTAAGGAGTGGTGTCCCCTCGCCCTTTTCCAGTCTTTTCTGGTTTCAGTTGCTTCTCACCATCACTGTGTGTCATCATGAGTAATGGCATTATCATCATCTTCCCTAACAAATATTGTTCTGATTTTTCTGTATGAACAAACTTGCATAAAGCACAAATGATTCTTTAAACGTGCAAGTAACCTCTTTAACCTTCTTAAAATGAAATAATTTTCCTCGTTTATCTTTCACTTTTTGATGAGGTGGAGTAACTCAACTAAAAATTGGAACCATTTATCCATAATGATAATGAGATACCCAGAAATGTATCTTTAAGGTAATTATCATAGAGCAACAGGAATGTCAAAATACCATCTGTTAGTGAATCATTGTTCTTTAAAAGATTAGCGATGGCTGTGTAGCCTTTTGGGGAATACTCTTTAATACTGGTTACTGATAGCTCTTTGTAATTTGAAAAACATAAAACAGTAATAAATTAACAGGTAGAATTCTAAAATACATTACATAGAGAAAGAAGGAGAATTAAATGAAGCAATGTCTCACATATTCAGCATTTTGAGGAAATCCATACAAGGGAATTTTCTAGGATGAATATATTTTTTGAAGTAATCAAGTTTAAAGAATTGTAACTGCTGGCTTTTCTTTGCTTCTTAAACATTATGAACTAAAATCATGTCAGAAGTATACCATATTCTGACATAAAATAGTTCCGTCTCTACTGAAGGTCAATCTCCTGACAGTGTGACTATTTAATATAGATAGTGAGATTTGTGATCGCTGCTTCCAATTTGCCGTGAATGAGAAATTTCCAGTACCGTTGGAATTCAGCGTAAACGGAGAGTCACCATGTTCTGAATGATGGTCTGAAGGCAGGGATGCTGGAGCATAAGGTAGAATTTTGCTATAACATTGGATGTATTAAAATATGTATATTTTGGTTTATATTTATTAGGTAAACAATTCTAGCAACCTGATTTCTTATCTTCCCTTCTGTTAACTCAGAGATGTTCCCTGACTACTCTTTTTTTCTTGGTAGTTGTCTGAGTTGTTTAATCTTTCAGACAACCAGCTTGTGTCTGAACATATGTGTGTGTGTGATGCATGCACATGTCACAGGGTGAGCTGTTGTGTGTGCACATGGGTGTGTGTAGATGGTTGAAAGGCACCAGTGACAGCCTGTCCGGGTGCAAGCAGGGCCAAGAACCCCACTCCTCAAGATGGGGAGGGAGGAGCATGCTGGCCCCCGCGGGGGGACTCCCCAGCAGCCACTGGGGGAAGCCCACACCAAACCAGCAGTGCGGGAGGAAGCACACACCCAGAGACCAACTACAGCCTAGAAAACTTGCGGAGCTCCAGGGGGGCCAGAACTTCCTAGGGAGCACGAAGAGCTGCGGGGAACCCCGGCCCCTGCTGCATCTCACTCACACAGCCTTTAGGGCCCCACCCGCCGAGGAATCCGCGAACTTCTCCTGCCACCTCTCCTGGCTACCAGCCACAGAGAGTGGGTCTCTGAGGAGTCAGCCAGGAAGGCAAGGGCGAGGCCGGCGGGAGAAGCGATGCCCAGCTTAGAAGCAGAGGACTTCGGGGGGAACCGCGCTAGGCCCGCCGGGAGGCCCCAGCGCCCAGCACGCAGGAGGCTGGAGGAGCCGCTGCAGCACCAGGGTGGCGCTAGGCGCGGTTTCCTCCAGGGCCGGGCCCGCAGGCAGGGCGGGCTGGGTGGCTGTGCCGGGATCCTGGAGCGGACTCTGGGCCGGGCGCTCAGGCAGGGGCCTCCAAGAGACAGGCTCATTGGCAGTAGATTCCGCGAGCGCCCTGAGCCCGAGGGAGAAACCGTAAGCCTCTCCCTTAACCTCTCCCAGTACCGCTGCGGTCTCGGTCCTTGCCAGCCTCGCTTTCGAGCCCCCGAGCGCGTTAGCCCTGGCCCAGCCAGCTGCCCTGGCTGAAACCCGCGCCCGGCGCTTCCGGTTTTGCCCGGGTCCCTGCCCCGACCCGCGAGGCTCGGCGCTTCCCGGTTCCTGTCCCAGCCTGCACCCGGCTTCCAGCGGCCCACTCCGCAGCGTGCCCCTCCCTGACTCTTAGGGCTTTGGGCCACCCCGGCGCAGAACCAACCTCGCCCCTGCCCTCCAGCGTCGCGGGTTCGGCCCCTCTGAGATCAGCGGCCCAAGCCTGGCCAAGCCTTCTTCTGCCTCAGGCCCCTCCTGCAGGGCGTCTTCCCTGCCGCTGGTCGCATCGCGCCACAGTCAGTGTCTCCTGTGCTGTCCCCCCTGGCGAAGCGGCTTGCAAGGGGCCCAGCGCCCCAACCCTTGTCGGTGCGGAAGACCGGGGCCCACAGAACCTGCCCTGGTGCTGGGCAGCGGCTTCCCGCCCCAAGTCCTGCCGGGCAACCTGCAGGGAATAGCGCTCAGGATCCACAGGCTGGACAGCCCGCCCGCCCGTGGCCACTAGGCACCCGGGACCTGACCACCGCCCCCGCCACCTCCGCCGGTTGGCAAGGAAGGTCCCCTTTCAGCTTGCAGTTCCTCAGCGGAGAGGAGGGCCCTCCACTGACCCGTGCCCTGTCTCCAGCGCCGGGCCCACCATGATCACAGATGGAGCTCAAGGTCACCGCGAGGCCATCATGCCGGGCAGGGCCTGCTGCTGGGGGGGAATCCAGGACACCGCTGGACTTAAGAGAGGGGTGGGCCCGGGCTTCGCGCCGGTGCTGCCCCCTCCCCTGTCGCGCCGCGGGTGCCTTGCAGATCCAGGAGGGCACCCACACGGGGGAGAAGCCAGTCAGCGGTGCCATCTGCAGCAGGGCCTGCACCACCAAGGGCAACCTCCAGGTACACTTGGCACTCACATGTGGAAAAACGACTCCCACATCCTCCCCCAAGGCGAGCTGCCTCGGTGGAACAGTCCATGGCTCTGCTAGGGGGTGATGGCCTGAAGTTCTCTGAAACATTCTAGAAGGATCTGACAGCCCGAATAATGAATGGCGACCCCAATATTTGGAACCAAGATGCTGCTGGCTCCCAGGAACTTGCTGTAAAGAAGAATGAGATTTCCATCATTCAGAACACAGGCTTTTCCCACATCCCAGGAAGTTTTGGCTGCTGCACCGCCCCTCTGGGTACCCTGGGATGCAAAAAAGCTCAAAATAGTCCTCCCATTGTCAACCTGGACAAAGCACTGCAGCAGCCTGCACAGCAGGCAGTGTCCGTTAGCCAGGTCACCCAAGAAAACAAGGAGATGTTCTAAACTAGCTGAACACACGGGACTCAGGTGAATCTGACTGTTCTTGAGAACTCTCCAACCTTTTAAGAAAAAAAAAAAGTGATTGGAAAATGGCCTCTGGAACACAAAGAGCTCAGACAACCCTCACTTTTCCCTAGAGGGTCTCACTGTGTTGGCCAGCCTGGACTACAACTCCTGGCCTTAAGTGATCCACCACTTTGGCCTTTCAATTGCTGGGATTACAGGCAAGAACCACCCACACCTGGCCTTTGGAGGGACTCTTGCTTTGTGTGTCCGGGCTGGTTTTTCTGTGTAGTCAGTAAGATGTTCCTGCAGTTGAGTTTGGGATCTTTCTGCACAAATTCAGTGGATCCTGTGATTTTTTTCATGTAATAAATTGTATTACAAACAAATTTGCAATGAATAAGCTAGACAATTAATTCAGTTAGTAACCTATGGCCTAGAAAATTTCATTGCTTTATCCACACATGTTTATAAGGAGATGATTGAAGAAGTAGTCAAAATATGCAGATTCCTAATCATCCCCAAGAAGAAGGGAACCACTGAAAGGCAACCTGGGAGGGTGTGTAGGGTTGTTCTGAGGTTGTGAAAGCCACTGAAATTCACACATGAGGGGATAGAAAAAGGCAATCCGCATATTTTGAGTACCTACATGTGCCAGGTATAACTTGGTCTTTGTTAAGATGATCCACCACCTTTGGGGTCACACAGAACTGGATTGAATGCCAGTTCCATCGCTCATTACTATACGATAGTGAATGTGTTTTTAACTTCTCTGAGCCTCAGTTTTCTCACCTACAAAAGATGGGGGTGTTAGGAGGCTTACATATGGTACATGTGTATAAATCTAGACACAATGCCTGTAATTTTGTAAGTGTTCAGTATTTGGAGGAAGGAGTATTATATTTCCCTTCATTTAATTTTTTGAGCAAGTTTATAAAATTTGTGTTATTCACATTTTTAGATAAACCAAGGATGAGAAAGATTACATAAATTGCCATAGTCACAAAGCAGTCCCCAGTATATTTACTTAGTAATTGCTAATTAAAAGGAGCAATGGCCAGGCGCCGTGGCTCACGCCTTTAATCCCAGCGCTTTGAGAGGCCAAAGCAGGTGGATCACCTGAGGTCAGGAGTTAGAGAGCAGCCTGACAAACATGAAGAAACCCTGTCTGTACTAAAAATACAAAATTAGCTGGGCATGGTGGCGCATGCCTGTAACCCCAGCTACTCAGGAGGCTGAGGCAGGGGAATCATTTGAACCCAGGAGGTGGAGGTTGTGGTGAGCCGAGATGGTGCCATTGCACTCCAGCCTGGGCAACAAGAGTGAGACTCTGTCAAAAAAAAAAAAAATTAGCAATGATAATGACATTTAAAATATTGTATTACGTGGTGGTTTTCTTTTCTTTTCTTTTTTGATATGGCATCTTACTCTGCTGCCTAGGCTGGAGTGCAGTGGTACAACCCAGGCTCGCTGCAACCTCTGCCTCCTGGGTTCAAGCGATTCTCCTGCCTTAGCTCCCGAGTAGCGGGAACTACAGGCGTGTGCCACCACACCCAGCTAATTTTTTCTATTTTTAGTAGGGACAGGGTTTCACCATGTTAGGATGGTCTCGATCTCCTGACCTCATGATCCGCCCTCCTCGGCCTCCCAAAGTGCTGGGATTACAGGCACGAGTCATGGCGTCTGGCCTGGTTTTCTTTTATATAAGCCTCTTCGTTTGCTGAAACCATAGATCCTAAGTTGCTCTATCAAAGTGATAATTAGAAAAATGTGATGTACTTAATGCATAAATTTTAGGAAATTTCCCCTATTACTCTTGTTTGATTGAATATGTGTTATTTTCCAAAAATGTAAATTGAATATATATATGTTGAGTCTATATATGTATTGAAAATATAAGTTGACACCACAGAGTTCACTTTTTCTGAAAACACCTGGGTCTCTCTCTAGTTTCTAAAAACCTCACAGGCCACAGGGGAAAGGGCGTTCTTTGGATGTCAGATAATGCATGAAGCAGATTTGGTTACAGTAATTTTAGTATAATTCATTGTAAAGTGATGATCTCTAGGAACTTCCTCACAGTGGAGCAACCTTAAAGCTCCCAGCAGCCAGCAATGAATGACAGGTGGGGGCGGGGCTGCCAGCAGGGCGGGGCCTGGTGAGCCACGGGCCTAGGCTCCCACATCACAATGGGGCTGGGGGCGCGTGAAGGGGACTCTGGGCCTGATTGGTTCCTGGGAACCAGGAGGGGGCTCTGGTAGTTGGCAGGGCAACCTCGTTCAGTTGGTGGGAAGCAGTGGAAGAAGGAGGAGCTCCCTGTGTACTCTCTTCTCCGCAATCACAGCTCTCAGGCTTGTTGCATCTAGACCCATTCTAAATAAAGCAAGCAGGTTCCCAAGAGACCCTTGCAGACAAGTCGGCTCAGGGTAGGCGGCAGAGGCGGGGTGTGGGCTGCTAGTGGGGTGCAGCCCCATAGCCAGGGGCTGGCCCTGCCAGCGTGCCTTTGTTGGGAAGAGGTGGAAGTGCTGAGCTCTGCAGACATGGAAGCAAGGGAAGGCCCAAGCTGCTGGAGAGGAGCTGGGCTACCTCATGGGGAACACGCTGAGCTGTTGCTTGGGCACCAACCCCAGCCCCAGGCAGGGTCTGTCCAGGGGGTCTGCGGAGCTGTACTGCGGCTCTGACATCTATGAGGCGGTGGCAAGCAGAGGTGCAGGCCAAGGCAGAGAGGAGCGGAGACACAGCAGATGGAACATGCTGTTCCCCAATGCCAACCTCAAGCGGGGCCAGCACAGGAGGTCTGGGGAGTTGTCCTGCAGCGCTGAAATCTATGAGGCATCCTCAAGCAAAGGTGCAGGCCAAGGCAGAGAGGATGGGAGGCACAGCAGATGGAACAAGCTGTTCCCCAATGCCAGCCCCAAGCAGGCCCAGCACAGGGAGTCTGGGGAGTTGTCCTGCAGCGCTGAAATCTATGAGGCATCGTCAAGCAAAGGTGCAGGCCAAGGCAGACAGGAGCGGAGGTGCCACAGATGGAACATGCTGCTCCCCAATGCCAGCCTCAAGCAAAGCCAGGCCAGGATGCAGTGGACGGAACCGCCCTGCAGCAGTAACATCACAGAGGCGGAGGTGGCAGTAGCACCACACCCCACTGCTGTGGAGTCTGCTCAGTCTGATTTTGGAGCCCAAGAGGGCCATGACCTGCAGCACATCGGCGACCAGGAGATGCCCAAAGGTAAGGAGGCGACTGATACTGTTTGCCCTCAGGCGCGCCTCTGGCTTCCGCTGACCCAAGGTCCCCACTAGAGACATCCACAGCCTTGGGCTCCTGCCTTCTGCCTCTAGCCAGCTTTCCTAGGCCCAGAGACCAGGCAGGAGGACTGGCCTTGCTTCGTGCCTGCCCACCCTCTCCCTCATTCTTTTTCCCTGCAGCATCTGGTGGTTTCTCTCCTCTTCCCTACCCCAGTGCCCACTTCTGGCCCCTTTCTCATCCCCCCAGGCTGGCGGAAAACTAAGTTTTCAAGATAGAAAATGTATGCTACAGATTTCATTTCTATAGAGGAAGTGTCTCACAGCTCTTCTCTTTAAACTTTGGTTGGCCTCTTAATTTATTTAAACGTTAGAATAATTAAGCTTCATGATGAATGTGCCTTTGTAACTGGAAAGTACTGTACTCTCGGAATATTCAAAAATCGTGAAAGAATGAACAAAGATAGTATGTGAATGAATTGTACCTTTCTACACAAAGCATGCAAGTACTTGTGAATGTTGTTCCTTGTTTGGTGGTGTAAGGTAAGCCTCTGAGTGGTTTTACACACTAGGTAGTAGACGGGTAGTGTTGGATGAGAGTCCAAAATAGACTATATCATTCTTTAGGATTTATAGCACATTTCCATGTATGTCTCATTTCACCCTGTCTCTACAAAAAAAAAAAAAAAAAAAAAAAAAAA
>NW_016808200.1:19608-21918 GCF_001698545.2 Rhinopithecus bieti
TTTTTTCATTCTTAGTGCAAGAAAAGAGAACCTCTCACCTATATCATGTAAGTAAGCTTTTGAAAAGTTAAGAAATCAATTGTTTGAATTAAAAGTCTGTCAAGATTCCTTAAAATTTAACAGGGAGCCAGTGCTGTTAGCATGATCCTTTTTTGGTGGATTTTCTAAATCTCTTCTATTTTCCTAAGCATCAGATTTATACAGGAAAGTCTTTGGATTACTGTGCCCATTTTAAGGATGTCTGACTTTTAAGTTACATAATTTGGTTGTGATATAAAGATCTGCCTTAAATATTTAATCTTTTGGCTGGACATGGTGGCGCACGCCTATAATCCCAGCACTTTGGCAGGCCAAGGCTGGTGGATCACGAGGTCAGGAGTTCAAAACCAGCCTGGCCAAGATGGTGAAATCCCGCCTCTACTAACAATACAAAAATTAACCAAATGTGGTGGTGCACGCCTGTAATCCCAGCTACTTGGGAGGCTGAGGCAAAAGGATTGCTTGAACCCAGGATGCGGAGGTTTCAGTGAGCTGAGATTGTGCCACTGCACTCCAGCCTGGGTGACAGAGTGAGACTCCGTCTCAAAAAAAAAAATTAATCTTTTAAATCAAATCAAATAAAAAATAGCTAAGTCCATTTTCTTCAACACTTTCTGCTGACTTCTTGTCATAGCAGGTGAAAGCGTAACTTCCTCACTCCACTGTAACCTTATTTACCTCCCTGTTTCTTTCTCCCACCTCTAACATATTTTTTATTAAATAATTAATTGGTATTTACATGATTATGACTAAGCACATATTATTCACTGCTGAGTCATAGAGTATTCTGACTGTGCCTCATCTTTGTACATGCTTCATTCTTTCTCTTAAATTTAAGCACTTCTGCACTTCTCCCAGATAACCCCTTTTCCTAGCCTGTGATAGCTCATAAAGCCAAATGCGACCATTAGACCCCAGCTGGCCTCCTTGTTTTCACATCCTTCATTAGTTTGTGAGTGGAATTAATTTTCTGACTATATTCCTTTGCCTTTTTTTTTAACAGCTCTTCTTCCCCAAGTGTTGTAACATTTGTTACATGCCTATCAAAAAATAATATTTTACCTACTAAAACATGTCTTCCATGTTTTTTCTTGAAGCAACTTTCCTTGGCCTTTGGTTATCCTCCTCCAGGATAGTCTATGTTTCCCTAGGCTGTCCTGGGCCTGTTTGCCTGGGAGCCCTCTTCAAACTCTTCTGCCACCACTCATGTTGGATCCCTGAGTCCTAGACTGTGCCTTGCCCTCTGTCTTGTGTTACTCCCCAGTGGTGCTGGAGCACAGTTTCCGAGGAAAGGCTCATGGACACACATATATAGAGATCTAGCCTCTCTCAAAACCCCTTCTTTGTTATAGAGTATAAAATTCCAGAGTGAAAACTAAATTTCATTGCTTAGAAGACAATTTTCTATTGTGTTTTCATTATACTGTTCTTGAAACTGTTACCATTGTGTGATACATCATACGTAACCAATTCTTACATTTTTCAAGCTTTTTTGGACCTTCTCTATCTCTGGGATTCTGAAATTGTATAATAAAGCTTGGAGGGGACATTTTATTGTGGTCACTAAGTCTGCAGACTATCTCTTTTAGAGAATTTTCCTATTTTCTCTGTTTTATGATTATTATTATTTTAGTGTTCTTATAATTCAGATGTTGGGCCTCCTAGACCAGTATTTCTGCATTGATCTTTAATTTCTTCCCCTCCTATTTTCCAATTTGTCTTTTATTCTGCTTCTTAGAGATTCTTCGACTTTCTGCACTAACTGTTCTATTGATTTTTTTTAACTCCTTAACGACATTTTAAGATTTTTTAAAACAGTTTTGCTCTTGAATTTTTACTGATCCCAGGAATTCCTTTCTCCTATTGTTTTGATCTCTCATTGGAGGCTTCCCTCAAATGTGTGGTGGTCTTTGGCTTTCTCTAATTGGAAGCAGGACCTTTGTTCCCTGAGGGGTCTCACTGTGGCGATTTGGAAGTCGAGCC
The DNA here is from genome assembly GCF_001698545.2 of Rhinopithecus bieti. Taxonomy (NCBI): domain Eukaryota; kingdom Metazoa; phylum Chordata; class Mammalia; order Primates; family Cercopithecidae; genus Rhinopithecus; species Rhinopithecus bieti. The sequence continues at coordinate 21,631 of NW_016808200.1, forward strand.
AGCTTTTCATATGGGGACATCAGTGTATTATGTGAGGGTATGATGTTTCAGTTTTCTTCCAAGAAGGGTCTCCCAATTTTCTGCCTCGGCAGTGCAAGCCTGGCTGCTGGCTTTCCAGAAGCAGGTTTGGGAAGAAAGGTGCAGTTTCACTTTGTGTGTGCAATTTGTTCCCATTTCCCAGGTTTTAGTCCTAGGAATAAAAGCTCTGAGCCCAGATACCTTCAGGTATAATATATCCAGATAATACACATCCAAATTCCTTATGAGAGGAGAGGTGGACTTGGGGCT
>NW_016808201.1:0-21574 GCF_001698545.2 Rhinopithecus bieti
CTAGTTTTATCTGAAGATATTTTCTTTTTCACCCTAAGTCTCAAAGCACTACCAATTATCCCTTCACAGATTCCACAAAAGTTGTGTTTCCAAACTGTTCAATTAAAAGAAAGGATTCTCTATGAGATGAATGCACTCATCACAGAGAATTTTCTCAGAAAGCTTCTTTCTGCTTTTCTCTGAAGATATTTAATTTTCATCACGGGTTTGGAAATCCTGAGAAACACCACAAAACAGTTTCTCAGATAGCTTCCTTCTAGTTTTGATCCTGGGATATTTGGTTTTTTGCCTTTGGCCTCAAGGAGTTCCCAAGTATCCATTCACAGAATGGACAAAAACAGTGATTCCAAACTTCTCAATGAACAGAACGGTTTAAATCTGTGAGGTGTATGCACACATCACAAAGTAGTTACTCAGAAAGCCTCTTTCTAGCTTTTATCTGAACACGCTCCAAATTATCGCTTCCCAGATTCTACAAAAACAGGATTTCCACACTGCTCATTCAGAAGAGTTGTTTAACTGTATGAGAAGGATGCACACCTCACAAAGCAGTTTCTCAGAAAGCTTCTTTCCAATTTTAGTGAAGATATTTCCTTTTACCATAGTTCTCAATGTGCTCCAAAATATCTCTCTGCAGGTTCTACAAAAACAGTGTTTGAAAACTGCTCAATGAAAAGACTGTTTTGACTATGACAGAGGAATGCACACATCACAAAGCTGTTTCTCAGAAAGCTTCTTTCTAGTTTTTCTCTGAAGATATTTCCGTTTTCACCACAGTCCTCAAAGCACTCCAAAATATCCCATTGCAGATTCTTCAATAACAGTGCTTCAAAACTTCTCAATCAAAAGACAGTTTTAACCTGAGAGAAGAATAAGCACATCACAAAGCAGTGTCTCAGAAAGCTTATTTTAGTTTTTCTCTGAAGATATTTCCTTTTTCACCACAGGCCTCAATGCGTTCCCAAATATCACAAAGCTCAGAAACCTTGTTTCTAGTTTTTAACTGAAAATATCTTTTTTTTCATGACAGGAATCAAGGAGCTCAAAATATCCCTTCGCAGATTCTACAAAAAAAGTGTTTCCAAATTGCTCATTCAAAAGAAACCTTTAAATCTAGGAGGTGAATTCACACATAACAAAGCAGTTTCTCAGAAGGCTTCTTTCTAGTTTTTCTCTGAAGCTAGTCCCTTTTTCACCATAGGCCTCAATTTGCACGCAAATATCCATTTAACTGGTCAATCAAAAGAGAAGTTTAACTGTGTGAGATGAATGCACACATCACAAGGCAGTTTCTCAGAAAGCTTCTGTCTATGATTTATGTGAAGATATTTCCTTTTTCACCATAGACCTCAATGTGCTCCCAAATATCCCTTCACAGATTGTACAGAAGGAGGTTTCCAAACTGCTCAAAGGAAAGGCTTAACTCTGCAAGAGGAATGTACTTGTCACAAAGCAGTTTCTCAGAAAACTTTCTACTTTTTGTGTGAAGATAATTCCTTTTTCACCATAGGCGTCAGTGCTCTCCCAAATAACCCTTTGCTGATTCCACCAAAAAAGTATTTCCCAAGTGCTCAACCAAAAGAAAGGTTTACCTCTATGAGATGAATGTACACATCACAAAGTGGTTTCTCAGAAAGTTTGTTTCTAGTTTTTAACAAAAAGTATCTCTTTTTTTCACCACAGAAATCAATGTGCTCCAAATATCCCTTCATAGATTCTACAAATCAGTGTTCCAAACTGATCATTCAAAAGAAAGGTTTAACTCTGAGAGATGAATGCACACATCACAATGAGGTTTCTCAGAAAGTTTCTTTTTAGTTTTTATCTGAAGATAGTTCCTCTTTCACAATATGAGTCAATGGATCCCAAATATGTCATTGCAGACTCTAAAAAAAAAGTGTTCCAAAATTACTCAAAGGGGCTGGGTGCGGTGGCTCAAGCCTGTAATCCCAGCACTTTGGGAGGCCGAGACTGGCGGATCACGAGGTCAGGAGATCGAGACCATCCTGGCAAACACAGTGAAACCCCGTCTCCCGTAAAAAATACAAAAAACTAGCCGGGCAAGGTGGCCGCGCCTGTAGTACCAGCTACTCGAGAGGCTGAGGCAGGAGAATGGCGGGAACCCGGGAGGCGGAGCTTGCAGTGAGCTGAGATCCGGCCACTGCACTCCAGCCTGTGTGACAGAGTGAGACTCTGTCTCAAAAAAAAAAAAAAAAAAAATTACTAAAAGGAAAGCTTTAGCTCAGAGAGAGGAAGGCCCACATCACAAACAGTTTCTCAGAGAGCGTCTTTCTACTTTTAGCTTCTTTCTTCTTTTGTCTGAAGATATTTCGTTTTTCACCCTAGGCCTCAATGTGTTCCTAAATATCCCTTCACAGTTTCTATGAAAATAGTGTTTCCAAACTGCTCAATCAAAAGAAAGGTTTAACTCTGAGTTGAATGCACATATCACAAGCCAGTTTCTGAGAAAGCCTTTTCCAGTTTTCTCTGAAGATAGTTCATTTTCACTGTAGGCCTCAAGGCACATGCAAATAAACATTGGGAGATCCTACAGAAAGAGTGTTTTCGAAGTGCTCAATCAAAAGAAAGTTTTATCTCTGAGAGAAGAATGCACACATCAGAAAGCAGTTTCTCAGAATTCTTCTTTTTAATTTTTATCTGAAGATATTTCCTTTTCACCATAGGCCTCAAAGTGCTCCCAAGTATCCCATCACAGATTCTACAAAAAGTGTTTCTATACTGGTCAATCAAAAGGAAGGTTTAAATGTATGAGATGAATGCACACATGACAGAAAAGTTTCTCCTAAAGCTTCTTTGTGGTTTTAATCTGAAGATATATCCTTTTTCACCATAGACCTCAATGTGTTCCAAAATATTCCTTCACAGAGTCTACAAAAAAGTGTATCCAAAATGGTCCATGAAAAGAAAGTTTAACTCAGTGAGATAAATGCACATATCACAAAAGAGTTTCTCTGAAAGATTCTTTCCAGATTTTACCTGAAGAGATTTCCTTTTTCACCATAGGTCTCAAAGCACTCCCAAATATCCCTTCCCAGATTCCACAAAAACAGTGTTTCCAAACTGCTGAATCAAAAGAAACATTTAGCTCTGTGAGATGAATGCACACATCACCAAGCAGTTTCTCAGAATGATTCTTTCTAGCTTTTATCTGAGGATATTTCTTTTTCACCATAGGCCTCAATACACTCCCAAATATCCCTATGCAGATTCTATTAAAACTCTGTTTGCAAACTGTTAAATGAAAAAGAGTTTAATTCTGTGAGATGAATGCTCACACCACAAAACAGTTTCTCAGATAGCTTCCTTCTAGTTTTGATCCTGGGATATTTGGTTTTTTGCCTTTGGCCTCAAGGAGTTCCCAAGTATCCATTCACAGAATGGACAAAAACCGTGATTCCAAACTTCTCAATGAAAAGGACGGTTTAAATCTGTGAGGTGTATGCACACATCACAAAGTAGTTACTCAGAAAGCCTCTTTCTAGCTTTTATCCGAAAATATTTTTTCACCATAGCACTCAAAGCACTCCCAAATATCCCATCGCAGACTCTACACAAACAAGGTTTCCAAGCTTCTGAATTAAAACAAGTCTTAACTCTGTGATACGAAGACACATGTCACAAAGTGGTTTCTCAGATCCTTCATTCTAGTTTTATTCTAAGATAATGGCTTTTCACAATTGGCCTCAATGAGTCCCCAAATGTCCATTTGCAGAATGGACAAAAACAGTGTTTCTAAACTACTGAATCAAAAGAAAGGTGTAAATCTGTAAAATGAATCCACACAACAGAAAGAAGTTTCTCAGACTTCTTCCTTCCAGTTTTTCACTGAAAATGTTTTCTTATTCACCGTAGGCCTCCATGCACTCCCAAATATCCCTTTGTAGAATCTACAAAAACTGTGTATCCAAACTGCTCAATCAAAAGAATGGTTTGGCTCTGTGAGATAAATGCACACATCACAAAACAGTTTCTCCAAAACCTTCTTTCTAGTTTTATCTGAATATTTACTTTTCACTGTAGGTTCCAATGAGCTCCTAAATATCCCTTTGCAGATTTGACAAAAACAGTGTTTCCATACTGCTGAATGTAAAGAAACTTTAACCTCAGCAAGATGAATGTACACATCACATAGTAGTTTCACAGAATGCTTTCTAATTTTTATTTGAACATATTTTCTTTTTCAATATTGGCCTCAATGGGCTCCCGAATGTCCTCTTGCAGATTCTACAAAAAGATTGTTTCCAAACTCCTGAATCAAAAGAAAAGTTTACCTCACTGAGATGATTTCGCACATCACAAAGTATTTTCGCAGAAAGGCTCTTTCTAGTTTTATCAGGGGATACTCGATTTTCACTGTAAACCTCAATGGGCTTCCAAATGTCCCATCAGAGTTTCTAGAAAAATAGTGTTTCCAACCTGCTGAATTAAAAAAAAAAGTTTAACTCTGTGATATGAATCCACACATCACAAAGCAGTTTCACTGATAGCTTCTTCCTAGATTTTATCTGGGGATATTTTGTTTTTCACTATAGGCATCAATGGGCTCCCAAATGTCCTTTCCAAGTTTCTATAAAAAAAGTATTTTCAACTTGGTGAATCATTGGAATGGTTTATCTCTGTGAGATGAATCCACACATTACAAAGGGGTTTCACATATAGCTTCCCTCTAGTTTATATTGGGGATATTCTGGTTTTCAATATAGGCCTCAATGGGCTCCTAAACATTTCTTCACATATTCTACCAAAGAATGTTTCCAACCTGCTGAATCAAAATAAAGATTTAACTCTGTGAAATGAATCCACACTTCACAAAATGGTTTCACAGATTGATTCTTTCTAGTTTTTATCTGGGGATATACAGTTTTCAGTACAGGCCTCAATGGGCTTTCAAGTGTCCCTTTGCAGATGCAAAAAATGACAGCTTCCAACCTGTGATTCAAAAGAATGGTTTACCTCTATTGGATAAATCCACACATTGCAAACCAGTTTCACAGATAGCTTCTTTCTAGATTTTGTGCATGGTTATTTGGTTTTTCACTCTAGGCTTCAGTTGCCTCCAAAATGTCCCTTCACAGATTCTACAAAAAGAGTGCTTCCAACCTGTTGAATCAAAAGAAAGGCTTAACTCACTGAGATGAATCCATACATTTCAAAGCAGTTTCAGAGACAGAATATTTCTAGTTTTTATATGGGGATATTCTCCATATAGAAAGGTTTAATTCTGTGAGATGAATCCACACATTTCAAAGCATTTTCACAGATAGATTTCTTCTAGTTTTTATCTATAGATATTCAGTTTTCATTATAGTCCTCAATGGGCTCCCAAATGTTCCTTTGCTGATTCCACAAAAGGAGTGTTTCCAACCTGTTGAATCAAAGAAAGTTTTAGCACTCTGAGATCAATAGACACATCACAAAGCAGTTACACAGATAGCTTCATTCTAGTTTTGTCAGGACATATTCCATTCTTCACCATAGGCCTGAATGGGCTCCCAAATGTCATTAATCAGATTCCCAAATGTTACTTTGCAGATTCTACAAAAAGAGTGTTTCCAACATACTGAATTAAAAGATGTTTATCTCTGTGATATGAATCCCCACATCATGAAGTGGTTTTACAGATAGCTTTTTTCTAGTTTTGTATGGGAGTATTCTGTTTTCACTATAAGATTTATGGCCTCCCAATTGTCCCTTTGCAGATTCTACAAAAAGAATGTTTCCAACCTGCTGAATCAAAAGAAAGGTTTAACTCTGTGAGTTGTATCCACACATCACAAAGCTGTTACACAAATAACTTCTTTCTAGCTTTTATCATGGGTTATTCAGTTATTCACTATAAGCCTTAGTGGGATCATAAATGTCCCTTCCCAGATTCTACAAAAAAAGTGCTTCCAAACTGCTAAATGAAAAGAAAGGTTTAACTCTGTGAAATGAATTTACACATGGCAAAGCAGTTTCACAGATAGATTCTTTGCATTTTTTATCATGGGATATTCAGTTTTTCAGTATACGCCTTAGTGGGATCTGATGTGTCACCTCACAGATTCTCCACAAAAAAAAGTTTTTGCCCTGCTGAATCAAAAGAAAATGTAATTCTGTCAGCTGAATCTACACATGGCAAAGCAATTTCACAGATAGTTTCTTTATAGTTTTTATATGACACATTCAGTTTTTCTCCATAGATAGAAGCTATCTGTGAAACAACTTTTCCATATGTGGATTCAGATCACAGAGTGGAACCTTTCTTTTGATTAAGCAGGTTAAAAACATTCTTTTGAAGCATCTGCAAAGGAACACTTCAGAGCCCTCTGAGGCCTGTGTCGAAAAACAAAATATCCCGCAATAAAAACTAGAAAAAAGCTATATTTGAAACTGCTTTGTTTGGTGTGGATTCAGCTCACAGACTTAAACCTTTTGTTTCATTCAGCAGGCTGGAAACACTCTTTTTGTAGAATCTGGGAATGAATATTTCAGAACCCACTGGGTATAATGGTCAAAAATTGAATATCAAGCAATGAAAACTAGAAAGAATGTGTCTGTGAAACTGCTTTCTGAGTTCTGGATTCAACTCACAGTATTAAACATTTGATTTTTGAACCAGCAGTTTGGAAACACGCTTTTTGTGTAATCTGGGAAGGGGCATTTCAGAGCCCACTGAGGCCTACAGTGAAAAATCAAATACGCTATGATAAAAACCAGAAAGATACTATCTGTGAAACGGCTTTGCAATGTGTGGATTCAGCAGAGAGAGTTAAAGCTTACTCATGATTTAGCATGTTGGAAACACCGTTTTTGAAGAATCTGTGAAGAAACATTTCACACTCCACTGAGGCCTGTAGTGAGAAATCGAATATCCTGTGATAAAAACTAGAAATATCTGTGAAACTACTTTACCTTGTGTGGATTTAGCTAACAGATTTAAACCTTTACTTTAATTCAGCAGGTTAAAAACACTCTTTATAGGATCTGCAAAACATTTCAGAGCCAACTGAGGCCTATAGTGAAACACAGAATAGCCCATGGTAAAAACTAGAAAGCAGTTATCTGTGAAACTGCTTTGTGATGTGTGGATTCAGCTCAGAGTTAAACTTTTCTTTTGATTCAGCAGGTTGTGAACACTTTTTTTTTGTAGAATCTGCAAAGGGACATTTCCAAGCCCAAAGAGCCCTAAAACGAAAACTAGAATATCTTGTGATAAAAACTAGGAAGCAGCTATTGTGTAACAGCTTCGTGATGTGCAGATTCAGTTCATAGAATGAAACCTTTCTTTTGTCAGCAGGTTGGAAACATTCTTTTTGTAGAATTTGCAAAAGGACATTTTGGAACCCACTGAGGCCTATAGTCATAAACCAAGTATCTCGCAATAAAAACTAGAAAGAAGCAATCTGTGAAACTGATTTGTGACGTGTATCCAGCTCACAGAGTTGAAACTTTCTTTTGATTCAGCAGGTTAAACACACTCTTCTTGTAGAATCTGAGAAGGGACATTTCAGAGTTCACTGAGGCCTTTATGAAAAAAACAAATATCCTGCAATAAAAAATACAAAGAAGCTCTCTGTGAAACTACTAGGTAATGCATGCATTCAGGTCAAAGAGTTAATCCTTCCTTTTGATTAGGCAGTTTGTAAACACCTTTTTTGTAGAATCTGTGAAGGGACATTTCAGAGCCCACTGAGGCCACCAGTGAAAACAGACTCTGTAGTAATAAAACTAGAAATAAGTTATCTGTAAAACTACTTTGTCATGTGTGGATTCAGCACACAGAGTAAATTTTTTCTTTTAATTCAATTGGTTGGAAACACATTTTTTGTTTAATCTACAATAGGGCATTTAGTGATCCCAGTATGGGATATAAAGAAAAAAAAATCCCGTGATAAAAACTAGAAAGTAGCTATCTGTGAAACTCACATGAAATATCTTTATTCAAGTCACAGAGATAAACCTTTCTTTTGATTCATCACATTGGAAACACTCCTTTTGTAGAATCTCCAAAGGGACATTTGGGGGCCCTGTGAGACCAATAGAGAAATACCGAATATTCCACAATAAAACCTAGAAAGAAGCTATCGATGAAACTGTTTTTCCACATGTGGATTCAGCTTAAAGAGTTAAACCTCTCTTTTGATTCAGCAGGTTGGAAACACTTTTTTTGTTTAATGTGCAATGGGGCATTCCTGATCTCATTAAGGCCTATAGTGAAAAGTAGAATATATCATGACGAAAACTAGAAAGTAGCCATCTGTGAAACTGCTTTCATTGTGTGGATTTAGCTCACAGAGTTAAATTTTTCTTTTGATTCAGCACATTGGAAACACTTCTTTTTATGGGCTCTGCATAAAACATTTCATAGCTTACTAAAGCCTATAATGAAATACTGAATCTCTTGCGATAAAAACTAGAAAGAAGCTATCTGTGAAACAACATTCTGGTGTGTGGATTCAGCTCACAGAATTGCACCTTTCTTTTGATTTAGCAGGTTGGAAACACTCTTTTTGTGGAATCTGTGAAGGTGCATTTCTGACCACAGTAAGGCCTATAGTAAAAATCTATAGGAGTTAATAATTTTCTTTCATACAGGAGGTTGAAAATACTCTTTTATGGAAATCACTTGAAAATTTGGAAGCCCAAGGAGGCTTATAGTTAAAACTGAATATCCCACAATAAAACTAAAAGAAGCTATCTATGAAACCGCTTTGTGAAGTGTACCTTCAGCAGCATCTTTAATGATGTTAAATCATTCTTTTGAATCACAAAGTTAAAAACACTTCTTTTGCAGAATCTGCATAGGAACATTTTGGGCCCACTGAGAAAATCTTGTGATAAAACTAGAAAGAAGCTATCTGTGATACTACTATGCCATGTGTGGATTCAGCTTACAGAATTAAACCTTTTGATTTAGCATGTTGGAAACACTCTTTTTGTAGAATCTGCGAAGGGACATTTCAAAACACACTAGGCCTATAGTGAAAACCAAATATCCCACAATAAAATTGGAAAAAAGCTATCTGTGAAACTGCATTGTGATATATGGATTCAGCTCTCAGAGTTAAACTTCTGTTGATCCAGCAGGTTGTAATCACTCTTCTTGTAGAAACCACTGAGAAATATTACAAAGCCCACTGAGTCCTATAGTGAAAAACCAAATATCTCACAATAAAAACTAGAAAGGAGCTACCTGTAAAACTGCTATGCAATGGGTGGATTCAGCTCACAGAATAAACCTTTTTTTAAATTCACTCTGGTAGAAATTCTATTTTTGTGGAATCTCTGAAGGGACACTTCGGAACAAATTGAGACCTATAGTGAAAACAGAATATCCCACAATAAAACTAAAAGGAATCCAACAGTAATACTGTTTTGTGATGTGTCTATTCAGCTCAAAGTTTTAAATTATTCTTTTAATTAAGGAGGTTGGAAACAGTGTTCTTTTAGATTCTGCAAAGAGACATTTCATAGCCCAGTGAGGCCTACAATGAAAACTGAATATCACATGATAAAACTAGAAAGAAGCTATCTGTGAAACTCCTTTACCATTGTGAATTCAGCTCTCAGAGTTGAACCTTTCTGTGAAGTCAGCAGGTTAGAGACACTCTTTTTGTTGAATCTGCAAAGGAAGACACTGAGGTCTATGGTGAAAAATAGAATATCCCATGATAAAAATTAGAAAGAAACTATATATTAAAGGGCTTTGTGGTGTGTTGATTCAGCTTACAGAGTAAAAACTTTATTTTCCTTCACAAATTTGTAAACACTCTTTTTGTGGTATTGGCGGAGGGACATTTTGGAGACCACAGATGCCTGTAGTTAAAAACTGAATATCTCCGTGATTAAAAAGTAGGAATAAGCTATCTATGAATCTGCTTTTTCACCGTGTGGACTTCAGTCGACATTGTTTAAATTTTTTTATTTAGCAGGTTGGAAACTCTTTTTGTAGAATCTCCGAAGAAACATTTTGGAGCCCACTGAGGCCTGTAATAAAAAACAGATATCAGTGATAAAAACTTGAAAGAAGCTATCTGTTCAACTGCTTTGCCACGTGTGGATTCAGCTCACAGATTTAAACCTTTCTTTTGATTCAGAAAGTCAGAAACTATCTATTGTATAAACCATTTGAAGGAAAATTTGAAGACTATAGTGCAAACTGAATATTCCCATGATAAAACCTAAAAAAAGGGATCTGTGAAACTGCCTTTTGATGTATGGACTCCAGGTATAGAGTTAAAACTTTTTATATTCAGCAGGTTAGAACTATCTTTTTGCAGAATCTTCAAGGGACAATTTCAAAGCCCACTGAACCATAGTAAAAACCAGAATATCCCATGATAAAATAGAAAGAATCTATCATAGAAACTGCTTTGTGTTGTGGGTATTCAGCTCCCAGAGTTAAAATATTCTTTTTATTAAACCAGTTGGAAACACTCTTTATGTAGGATCTGCGAGGGGACAATTCAGATTTCAATGAGGACTGCAGTAAAAAAACTAGAAAAAAGCTATCTGTGAACCTGCTTTGTGATGGATGGATTCAGCACATAGAGTTAAAACTTTTTTTTCATTCAGCAAGTTGGAAACACTGTTTTTGTAGAAACTACTAAGGGACATTTCAAAGCCCACTGAGACCTATAGTGAAAAAGAAAATACCCTATTATAAAAACTATTAAAATGATATCTGTGTAACTGCCTTGCGATCAGTGGGTTCAGCTCATAGATTTAATATTTCCTTTTGATTCAGCAGGAGGGAAACACTCTTGGAGAATTAACAAAAAGACATTTTGAAGTTCACAGAGGCCTACAGAATATCCCAGGGTAAATACTAGATAGATGCTATCTGTCAAATTGCTTTGCCATGTGTGGATTAAACTCACAGAGTTAAACTACCTTTTCATTCAGCATGTTGGAAACACTTTTTTTGTAGAATGTGCAAAGGGACATTTCCAAGCCAACTGAGGCCTTTAGTGAAAAACCAAATATTCCATGATAAAAACAAGAGAAAAGAAAAAAGTATCTGTGAAAGTGTTTTGTGATGTATGGATTCAGCTCACAGAGGTAAACTTTCTTTTGATTCAAAAGGTTGGAAACACTCTTTTTGTAGAATCTACGATGGGATATTTCATAGCCCTCTGGGGCCTATACCAAAAAAACGAATATCCTGCAATCAAAACTAGAAAGAAGCCATCTGTAAAACTGCTTTGCCATGTTTGGATCCAGCTCACAGAATTAAGCATTTCTTTTGACTCAGCCCATTGGAAGCTCTATTTTAGTACAATCTTTGAAGGGACACTTAGAGCACTCTCAAGCCTGTAGTGAAAAACTGAATATCTGAAGATAAAACTAGACAGAAACTATCTATGAAATGGCTTTTGATGTGTGAATTCAGCTCAAAGAGATAAAGCTTTCTTTTGATTCAGTAGGTTGGAAAAACTTTCTAGTATCTGCAAAGTGACATTTCAAAGACAACTGAGGCCTATGGTGACAAACTGAGTATCACGTGAAAAATCTAGAAAGAATTTATGCATGAAACTGCTTCACCATGTGTGGATTCAACTCACACAGGTAAACCTTTCTTTTGATTCAGGAGGTTGGAAACACTCTTTTTTTATAATCTGTGAAGGAACATTTCAAAGCCCACAGAAGCCTATATAAAAAAACAATTATCCCATGATAAAAACAAAAAGAAGTTATCCGTGAAACTCCCTCATCATGTGTGGATTCATTATTTTGACTCAGCAGCTTGGAAACACTCTTTTTGCAGTTTCTGCAAAAGAAAATTTCAGAGCCCACTGAGTCCTATATTGAAAAACAGAATATCTTCCAATGAAAAGTAGAAGAAGCTATCTGTGAAACTGCTTTGTGATGTGTGGAATCAGTTCACAGAGTTAAACCTTTTCTTTTGATTCAGCAAGATGAAAACATCCTTTTGTAGAATCTCAAAAGGACATTTCAGAGCCCACTGAGGACTATGGGGAAAATGAATATTCCATGATGCAAACTAGAAAATACTATCTGTGAAACTTCTTTGTGATGTGTGGATTCCGCCCACATAGGTAAACCTTTCTTTTGATTCAGCAGGAGGGAAACACTCTTTGTGTAGAATCTGCAAAGGGACATTTTGAAGCCCACTGAGGCCTATAGCAAAAAAAAAAAAAAAAAAAAAAAAAAAAAAATCCCAAGATTTAAAAAATCATAGAAGGTATCTGTGAAACTGCTTTGTGATATGTTGATTCAGCTCACAGAGTTAAACTTTACATTTGATTCAGTAGGTTAAAAAAACTTTTAGTAGGATCTGCAAAGGCATATTTCAGGGCCCATGAAGACCTATAGTGAAAAATACAATATCCCATGACAAAAATTACAAAGAAACAATCTGTGAAACTGTTTTACCGTGTGTGGAACCAGTTCACACAGTTAAACCTTTCTCTTAATTCAGTAGGTTGAAAACACTCTTTTTGTAGATCTGTAAAGGGACGTTTCAGACTCCACTGAGGCCTATCATGAAAAACTGAATATCCCGTGATTAAAAATTAGAGAGAAGGTGTTTGTGAAATTTCTCTGTGATATGTGGATCCAGTTCAGAGGGTTAAACCTTTCTGTTGATTCAGAAGGTTGGAAACACTCTTTTTGGAGAATCTGCGAAGGGTCATTTTAGAGCCCACAGAGGCTGTTAGTGGAAAACCAAATATGCAGTAAAAAAAAAAAAAAAAAAAGAAAAGAAAAGAAAAGAAAAAATAGAAACTATCTGTAAAACTGATTTGCCATGTGTGGATTCTGCTCACGGAGTCCAACCTTTCTTTTGGTTAAGTAGATTGGAAACTTTCCTTTTGTATAATCTGTGAAAACACGTTTCGGATATCACTGAGGCCAATAGTGAAAATTGAATTTTCAAAATAAAAGTAGAAAGAAGCTATTTGTGAAACTGCTTTGTGATGTCTGTATTCAGTTCACAAAGTTAAACTCTTCTTTTGATTCACAGCTAGGAAAAACTCTTTTTCTAGAATTCTAGAAGCCACATTCAAAAGCCCACTGAGGCCTTTGTTGAAAATCTGAATATCCTGCAATAAAAACTAGAAAGAAGCTATCTGTGAAAATGCTTTGCTACGTGTGGATTCAGCTCACAGTGTTAAATCTTTCTTTTGATTCAGCAGGTTGGAAACACTATTTTTATAGTATCTAGAAAGGGACATTTCAGAGTCCAACGAGGCCTATAGTGAAAAACAGAATGTCTCGTGGCAAAAACTTGAGGGAATCTTTGTGTGAAGCCTTTCTTTGACTGAGAAGGTTGGAAACACTCTTATTGTAGAATCTGTGAAGAAACAATTCAGAGCCCACTGAGGCCTATAGTGTGAAAATGAATATCTGGGAATAAAATTTGAAAGAAGCTATATGGGAACCTGTTTAGTAATGTGTGGATTCTGCTTACAGTTAAACCTTTCTTTGATTTGAAAGGTAGGAAACACTCTTTTAGTAGAATCTGCAAAGGATATTTGGGAGCTCACTGAGACCTTTAGTGAACAACATAATATACCGCAATGGAAACCAGAAAGAAGCTATCTGTCAAACTGCGTTTTGATGTCTGAATTAAACTCACTGAGGTAAATCTTTCATTTTATTCAGCTAGTTAAAAAAAGTTTTTTTGTAGGCTCTGTGAAGGGAAATTTTGAAGACCTCTGAGACCTATAGTGAAAAATTCAATGTCCTGTGATAAAACCCAGAAAGAAGCTATCTGTGGAACTCCTTGCTATGTGTCAATTCAGCTCACAGAATTAAACATTTGTTTTAATGCAACAGGTTGGAAACACTTTTTTGTAGATCTGTGAAGGGACATTTCAAAGCCCTTTGAGTCCTATAACAATAAACTGAATATCCAGGGATAAAAACTAGATAAAAGCTATCTGTGAAACTGCTTTATGATGTGTGAATCCAGTTCACAGATTTAAAATTTTCCTTTGCTTCACCACTTTGTAAACCCTCTTTTTGTAGTAATGGCAAAGGAACATTTCATAGACTACTGAGGTCTATATCAAAAAAGCGAATATCTCACAAAAAAAATTAGGAAGAAGTCATCTGTGAAACTGCCTTGTGATGTATGGATTCAGCTCACAGAGTTAAAACTTTCTATTGATTCAGCAGGTGGGAAATGCTCTTTTTATAGTATCTGCAAAGGAACATTTCAGAGCCCCCTGAGGCCTATAGTGAAAAACAAAATATTCCATCATAAAAACTCAAAAGGAGCTATGCGTGAGACAGTTTAGTGATATGTGGATTCAACTCAAAGAGTTAAACATTTCTTTCATTGAGAAGTTTCATACTGTTGAATTGGTGAAGAAACAATTCGAAGTCCAGTGAGGCCTATAGTGTGAAAATGAATATCTTGTGATACATACTAGAAAGTTGTCTATAAAACTGCTTTGTGATGTCTGGTTTCAGCTCACAGAATTAAACCTCTCTTTTTTAATCTGCAGCATAAAACACTCTTTTGTAGGATCTGTGATGGGACAGTTTGAAGCCAACTGAGGCCTATAGTGAAAACGAAATATCCCCAGATAAAACTAGAAAGAAACTACCCGTGAAACCACTTTATGATGTGTGGATTCATCCCACAGCGTTATACTTTTCTTTTGATTCAGAAGCTTGGAAACACTCTTTTTGTAGACTATGCAAAGGGACATTTACAAGCCCATTGAGACCAATAGTTAGAAACTGAATATTCCCCGATAAAAACTAGAAAGAAGTTATCTGTGAAACTGCTTTGTGATGTGTGAAACTGCTTTATGATGTAAGGCTTCAGTTCACAGATAAAACCTTTCTTTTAATGCAGCAGATTGAATACACATTTTTTGTAGATCTGCAAAGAAACGTTTCAGAGCCCACTGAGGCCTAGAGTGATAAACTGAATATCTGCAGATAAAAACTAGAAAGAAACTATTTGTGAAACTGCTTTGTGATGTGTGAGTTCAGTTCACGTAATTAAAACTTTTATTTCCTTCACCAGTTTGTAAACCCTATTTTTGTAGTATCAGCAAAGGGACATATCTGAACCACCTGAGGCCTATACTAAAACTAGAATATCTAATGATAAAAGTAGAAAGGAGCCATCTGTGAAACTGCTTTGTGGTCTTTGGATTCCACTCACAGAGTTTAACCTTTTTTTATTCAACAAGTTGGAAACATTCTTTTTGTAGAATCTGCGAAGGAAATTTAGTATCCCAATGAGGCACTTAGTGAAAAGCGGAATATCCCTTTATGAAAACTAGAAGGAAGCCATCTGTAAAATTGCTTTATGATGTATGGATTCAGCTGACTAAGTTAAACTTTTCTTTTGCTTCAGCAGTTAATAATCACTTTTTTTTTTTTGGTAGACTCAGTGAGGGATATTTTGGCACCTTCTGAGGTATATGGTGAAAAAACAAATATCCCTAGATGAATACTGGAAAGAAGGTATTTGTGAAACTGCTTTGTGATGTGTGGATTCAGTTAACAAAGTTAATTCTTTCTTTTGATTCAGCTGTTTGAAAACAGTCTTTTTGTAGAATCTGCAAAGAGACATTTTAGAGCCCACTGAGGCCTATAGGGAAAAACTGAATACTCCATAATATAAGCTAGAAAGAAGCTATCTGTGAAACTGCGTTGTTATGTGCAGATTTAGCTCACAGAGTTAAACTTTTCTTTTGATTCAGTAAGATGGAAAACCTCTATTTGTAAAATCTGCAAAGGGACATTTTGGAGTCCACTGAGGCCTACAGTGAAAAACTGAGTGTCCCACGATAAAATCTAGAAAGCAGCTCGCTGTGAAACTGCATTGAGATGTGTGGATTCACTTCGCAGAGATAAACCTTTCTTTTGATTCAGCAGATTGGAAACACTCTTTTTGTGGAATCTGCAAAGGTAGATTTCACAGTACACTGAGGCCTACAGTGAAAACAAAATATGTCACAATAAAACTTGAAAGAAGCTATCTGTGTAGCTACTTTGTGAGAGGTGGATTCATATCACAAAGTTAAACCTTTATTTTTACTCAGCAGGTTGGAAACATTCTTCTAGTAGAATCTGCAAAGGGATATTTTGGAAACCACTCTGGCCAATAGTGAGAAACTGAATGTCCCCTGATAAAAACTAGAAAGAAACTATCTGTAAAACTTCTTTATGATCTGTGGATACAGCTCACAGAATGAAAAACTGAATATCCTGTGATAAAAACCTAAAAGAAGCTATCTGTGAAACTGCTCTACCATGCGTGGATTCAGCACCCAGAATCAAACTTTTCTTTCAATTCAGCAGATTGGAAACACTCTTTTTGTAGAATCTGCGAAAAGACATTTTGGAGCTCCCTGATGCCTATAGTGAAAAACAGAATTTCACGTGATACAAACTAGAAAGAAGCTGTCTATGAAACTGCTTTGTGATGTGTGGATTCAGCTCACAGAGTTAATTCTTTCTTCATATTCAGCAGATTGGTAGCACTCTTTGGTAGAATCAGCGAAGGGACATTTCAGAGCCCACTGAGGTCTACAGAAAAAAAAATCAGGCAATAAAAAATTTAACAATGTCATCTGTGAAATTACTTTGCCATGTGTCTAATCAGTTCACAGATATCAATCTTTTTTTGATTTTGCAGGTTGAAAACATCCTTTATTTTTGGAATCTGCAAAGGGTCATTTCAAAGCCCACAGATGTCTGTAATGAAAACAGATATTCCTAAACAAAACTAGAAAGAAGCTATCTGTGAAACTTATTTGTGATGTGTGCATTCAGCTGACAGAGTTAAACTTCTCTTTTGATTTACCAGTTAGTAAATACTCTTTTTGTAGACCCTGTTAAGAGACATTTCAGAGCCCACTGAAGCCTATAGTGAGAAACCAAATATTTCATGATAAAAACTAGAAAGAAGCTATCTGTAAAGTTTCCTTGTACTGTATGGATTCATTACACAGAGTTAAACATTTCTTTTGATTCAGGAGGTTGAAAACACACTTTTTGTAGAACCTGTGAAGGGATATTTTGCAGCCTACTGAGTCCTAGAGTGAAAAACAGAATATCCACAGATAACAAGCACAAAGAAGCTATCTGTGAAACCGCTTTGTAATGTGTGGATTGATCTCAAAGAGGTAAACGTTTCTTTTATTCAACAGGTTGGAAACACACTTTTTGTAGAAACTGCAAAGGGACATCTGGGAGCCCATTGAGGCCTACAGTGAAAAAAATGAAAATTCCCATATAAAACTAGAAAGAAGCTATCTGTGGAACCACTTTTTGATGTGTGGATTCATCTCAGAGTTAAACCTTTCTTTTCATTCTGCAAGTTGAAAACACTATTTTTGTGGAGTTTGTGAATGGGCATTTTGGAGCCCATTGAAGCCTATAGGGACTAATTGAATATTTCATGATAAAAACAAGAAAGAAGCTATCTGTGAAACTGCTTTGTTATTTGCAGATTCATCTCAAAGAGTTAAACCTTTCTCTTAATCAGCTTTTTGGAAACACTCTCTGTAGAATCTGTGAAGGAAAATTTCTTAGCCCATATTGACCTCTAAGGGAAAACCAAATATCCCACCATGAAATCTAGAAAGAAGCTATCTGTGAATCCACTTTGCAAAGTGGCAATTCTTCTCACAAAGTTAAATCTTCCTTTTGTCTCAGCAGGATGAAAACACTCTTTGTGTTGAATCTACAAAGGGATATTTTGGAGCCCATTGAAGCCTATGGGAAAACCTAATATCCCACAATTCCAACTAGAAAAAAATTTTATCTGTGTAACTCCTTTGTGATGTGTGGATTCATCTCACAGAGCTAAAACTTTCTTTTGATTCAGCAAGTTGGAAACACTCTTTCTGTAGAATCTGTGAAGGAAGTTTTCACAGCCCATTGAGTTCTATCAGGACAAACTGAACATGGCGCACTAAAAACTAGAAAGAAACTACCTCTGAAATCACTTTGCAATGTGTGGGTTCATCTCACACAGTTAAAACTTTCATTTGACACAGCAGAATTGAAACGATCAATTCGTATAATTTGTGAAAGCACATTACGAAGCTCATTGAAGCCAATAGGAGAAAACCAAATATCCTGTAATGAAACTTGAAAGAAGCTATAACTGAAAACACTTTGTGATGTGTGGATTCACCGCACAGTGATGAACATTTCTTTTGATTGAGCAGATTGGAAACACTCTTTTTGTAGAAACTGCAAAGAGCTCTTTCTATTTTATTTAGACTTTCTGTATTTATTATTGAATCCTATAGGGAAAAACCAAATATCCCACAATAAACAATAGAAACAAACTATCTGTGAAACCGTGTTGTGATGTGTGGATCAACTGAGTATTAAACTGTTCTTTTGATTCAGCAGGTTAAAAATTCAATTTTTGTAGAATCAGTGGCATGTCATTTCAAAGCCCATGGAGGTCTACCAGGAAAATCTAGAAAGAAACTGTGAAACTGCTTTGTGATTTGTGGGTTCATCTCAGAGCTAAACCTTTTTTTTCAGCAGGTGTGAAACACTCTTTTTGTATAATCTGGGTAAGAACATGTCAGAGCCCTTTGTGGCTCCCCAAAAAAACAAAAACCTGAATATCCTGTGAAAGTAAAGAGAAGCTATCTTTGTAACCTCTTAGCAATTTGGGGATCATCGCAGAGTTAAATCTTTCTTTCAATTCAGCAGGTTGGAAACAGTCTTATTGTAGAATATGTGAAGGGATATTTCAGAGCCCATTGAGTTCTATAGGGAAAAACCAAGTATCTTGTGATAAAAACAAGAAAAAAGCTATCGGTGACACCGCTTTACCATGTGTGCATTCATTTAACAAAGATAAAACTTTCTTTCAACTCACCAGGTTATAAACACTCTTTGTGTAGAATCTGCAAAGAGAAATTTCAGATTCCATTGACACCTATAGGGAAAAATAAAATATCTTGTGGTAAAAACTAGAAAGAAGGTATCTATGAAACTGCTTTGTGATGTGTGTATTCACCTCACAGAGTTAAACCATTTTGGTGCAGCAAGTTGGAAACACTCTTTTTGTAGAATCTGCAAAGGGACATTTCATAGTTAATTGAGTCCTATAGAGAAAAACAGAATATGTGCTATAAAAGCTAGATAGAAGATATCTCTGAAATTGCTTTGCAATGTGAGGACTCATCTCACAGGGTAACCTTTTCTTTCAATTCAGTAGTTTGAAAACACTCTTTGTGTAAAATCTACGAAGGGATATTTTGATTCCCATTGAGGCCTCTAGGGAAAAATCGAGTATTCCATGATAAAAACTAGAAAGAAGCTATCTGTGAAACAGGTTGCAATGAGTGGATTCATCTCACAGAGTTAAACCATTGTTTTGATTCAGCAGGTTGGAAACCCTCTTGTAGAAACTCTGAAGAAACACTTCCTTGCCCATTGAGACCTGTTAGAAAAAAACAAATATCCTGCAATTCAAATAACTAAATATTATGTAAGAAACAGCTTTGCAATGTGCAGATTCATCACAAAAAGTTAAAACTTTCTTGAGATTCAGCAGGTTGGAAACACTCTTTTGGTAAAATCTGCGTGGGGACATTTTGGAATCCATTGAGGTCTATAGGGGAAAACTGAATATGCCCTGATAAATATTACTAAAAAGCTATTGGTGAAACCACTTTGCAAGATGTGGATTCACCTCACAGAGTTAAACCTTTTTTCAATTCGGCAGGTTGGATACCGTGGGGAAAAGAAAGAGAGATCAGACTGTTACTGTGTCTACGTAGAAAGAAGTAGACACAAGAGACTCCATTCTGTTCTGTACTAAGAAAAATTCTTCTGCGTCTAGATACTGTTAATCAGTAACCCTACCCCCAATCCTGTCCTTGCAGAGACATGTGCTGTGTCTATTCAAGGTTTAATGGATCTGGGGCTGTGCAGGATGTGCTTTGTTAAACAAGTGCCCGAAGGCAGTATGCTTGTTAAAAGTCATCACCGTTCTCTAATCTCAAGTACCCAGGGACACAAACACTGCAGAAAGCCACAGGGATCTCTGCCTAGGAAAGCTAGGTATTGTACAAGGTTTCTCCCCAAGTGATAGTCTGAAATATGGCCTCGTGGGAAGGGAAAGACCTCAGTGTCCCCCAGCCTGACACCCGTAAGTGGTCTGTGCTGAAGAGGATTAGTAAAAGAGGAAGGAAGGCCACTTTGCAGTTGAGATAGAGGAAGGCATCTGTCTCCTGTCCATCCCTGAGCAATGGAATATCTTGGTGTGAAATCAGATTGTACATTCTATTTACTGAGATAGGAGAAAACCACCTGGAGGTGTGATGTGCTAGCAGCAATGCTGCTCTTTATGCATTGAAAATGTTTATGGAGATGTTTGCATATATGCACATCAAAACACAACACTTTTTCTTAAACTTATTTATGGCACAGAGATCTTTGTTCATATGCTTTCTTGCTGACCTTCTCCCTACTATTGTAGGGAGAAGGTCAGCAAGACCTATTGTCTTGCCACTTCCCCCTCTCTGAGATGGTAAAGATAATGATCAATAAATACTGAGGGAGCTCAGAGACCAGTGCCGGCCCGGGTCCTCCATATGCTCAGCGCTAGTCCCCTGGGCCCACTTTTCTTTCTCTATACTTTGTCTCTCTGCCTTTTTCTTTTCTCAAGTCTCTCGTTACACCTGATGAGAAATGCCCACAGGTGTGGAGGGGCAGACTACTCCTTCAGGATACAATGTTGTTTTAGAATCTGCAAATAATTTTGGAGCCCTTTGAAGCCTACAGAGAAAAACCAAATGTCTCACAATAAAAACTTGAAAGAAGTTATCTGTTAATCCACTTGGTTATGTGTGGATTCATCTCACAGAGCTAAAACTTCCTTTTGATTCAGCAGGTTAGAAACACTCTTTTTGTAGAGTCAGTGAAAAGACATTTTGGAGCCTATTGTGGCCTACTGGAAAAAAACACTAATATCCCATGATAAAAACTGAAATAAAAGCTATCTGTGAAAAAGCTTTGTGTAGTGTGGATTCATCTCACAGAGTTGAACTTTTATTTTGATTCAGCCAGTTGGAAACACTCTGTGTGTAGAATGTGCAAAGGAACTTTTCAGACCCCCATTGGGCCTCTAAGGAAAAACTGAATATCCCAAAATAAAACTAGAAAGCAGCTATCTGTGAAGCTGCTTTGCAATGTGTGGATTCACCTTATAGAATTAAAGCTTTATTTTTCATTCAACACATTGGAAACACTCTTTTTGTAGAATCTGCGAAGGTACATTTTGGATTCCTTTGAGGCCTATAGGAAAAAATTGAATATTCTGCGTTAAAAACCAGAAAGAAGATATCTGTGAAACTACTCTGTGATGTGTGCATTCATCTCACAGAGATAAACCTTTCTTCTGATTCAGTAGGTTGGATTCACTCTTTTTGTAGTATCTGTGAATGGACACCGGTTCCCCATTAAGGCATACTGGAAAAAACTAAATATCCTGTGATAAAAACTAGAAATAAGGTATCAGTGAATCCACTTTGAGATGAGCGGACTCATCTCACAAAGTTAAACCTTACTTCTCCTTTAGTGGATTGAAAACACTCTTTTTGCA
>NW_016808202.1:0-1509 GCF_001698545.2 Rhinopithecus bieti
GCAGGGGAGGGGTGGGCGCGCCTGCCCGAACGCACGTACTGCCCGGGGCTCGGCGCGGGGGCCCCGCCAGGGCCTTCTGGGCCACTGCCGCGGAGCCACCTGAGCCCGGCCACGGGATCGGCCTGTCTCCGATTGGGGGCAAAGGCGCACGGGGTGGATCCCCCTGTGCTGCCCCCTCCTCCTGGCAGTCTCCTGGGTCCGCTGGCACCCAGCGGGGCTCCCAAAAGAAAGTTTGCCGGGAGTCGCCGCGCTTCGGGAAGGAAGGGGAGGGTCTGCGGAGTTCAGAGGAAGCCGGGGACGCCCGCGGCGGGTCCCCAGGGCCCGCACCCCGGACAGCTCCGGCCTAGGTCGGGGAGGCGCCGCGGCCGGGCAGGGCCGTGCTTGCGCGCGGTCGCGATGTCATCCCCGGGGACTGGTCAGCGCCCCAGGCCTTGCGCCCTCCCCCTGCGGTCCCGAGCGTCTCAGCGGCCACCGGCCGGGCAAGTGCCGCAGGTCCGCGCTGTGTCCCGCCGCGGCCACTTCCGAAAGCGCGCGGGCCGGAGCTAGACGGGCGCCTCGAGCGTGCCAAGACGCCCTTGGCGGCCCAGGGAGCAGCGGCGCACCCCCGCTTGACACTTTGGCTGGTGGATAGAGGTGGGGAGGAACTCGGCAGCCCACGGGATCCGCGGGCAGGGGCGGAGGTTAGACCGTGCTGAGGGCCGACGGGCGCGGGTTAGTCGCGGCCAAGCCTCCCGGCCCGGCCTTCCGCCCTCATCAGGACTCCGTAGCCGGGCCGGGGGCGGGAGGGGAAGGGGATCTGGTTGGAGGAAGGACTGGTTCGAGGTCCTCTCAGGTGAGAAGGAGAGAAACCGTGGCAAGTCAGGGAACTTTCTGATGGGAAAACTAAAGTTTGGAGGTGTGCAGGAAGTCGCCTCGCTGCCGGAGAAACCGAGATTCGCTCTTGGGACGGTTGC
The DNA here is from genome assembly GCF_001698545.2 of Rhinopithecus bieti. Taxonomy (NCBI): domain Eukaryota; kingdom Metazoa; phylum Chordata; class Mammalia; order Primates; family Cercopithecidae; genus Rhinopithecus; species Rhinopithecus bieti. The sequence goes on from NW_016808202.1 coordinate 954, forward strand.
AAACAGCTCCGGAGAAACTCAGCCCGCAGCACGCTGCCCGCTTGTGCGCCCGCAGGTTCGTCGCCGTGGATAATCTGCCCGAACGGCTTGGCAGGCCCGGCCGCCAGGCTTGGGGATTTAGAGCCCCATCTTTTTGTGGCGGACGCGGCTTCCCTAATGCGCAGCAATTGTGCAGACCCAGACTGTCCTGCGGGTCCTGCCCACCCGTGCGGGCGCCAAGCGCTCGTTAAACGTTTGCTAGGTTCGGGTTTTGTTGCAATCTGGAATGAAGGACACCAGTTCGGTATCTGCGCTGGGTTTGCTTTCAGATCACCGAGCTTTGCCTTTCTTCACTACAGATTGGGTGGCATCTCTTTTATTAATTATTAACAGGCCGAAACGTTCTGGACGTTAAGATGAGCTACTTGAGATGAAATCTTTCTATATAATGTGCCCACAGCAAATTTTCTCTTTTCCCCTGTGGCTTGAGGGAAATGGGATTTAATCATTTGTGGAATATGCAATTAATATAAGTAAAAGAGAGGAAACCTCCCGTGATCCGCGCTCTTAAGCCCTT
>NW_016808203.1:0-1582 GCF_001698545.2 Rhinopithecus bieti
AAGATATTTGTTTTTGACGTAAGAGATGTTAGATACAAGGGAATAAGCACACTCTATGTCCTTGTACTTTAACCAAAATGTTTGTTTAAGACATAAGGATGTTAGATGTAAGGGAATGAGTACATTCTATGTCCTTGCACTTTAACCAAGATATTTATTTTAGATGTATGGGATGTTAGATATAAGGGAATGAGTCAACTTCCTCTTTTTCCTTTGTTCTCCCTTGCCTTTACCTATTTAGGAAAGTTTTAAGTTATTAGCCAGTCAGGTTTAGCTTAGATTGTGAGGTCTGGCTCCAGCCAATGGAGATAGGACACAGCAGCAGGGACAAGCTGCGTAAGGGATAAAAATGGCTTCCCTCCTTTGTTCAGGTGTGCTCTCGCCATTGTTCCATCTGCAAGGAGCACCCTTTCTGCAAAAAGTAAATTTGCCTTGTTGAGAAAACTTTTGTCTGAATGCTGATCTTTCCTTGCAGTACTGAGGAACAAGCATTCTGTTTCTGAATAAACATTTTACTTATAACAGCTTAAACCCAGGAGGCAGAGGTTGCAGTGAGCCAAGATTGTGCCACTGTACTCCAGGCTGGGCAACAAGAATGAAACTCTGTCTCAAAAAAACAAAACAAAACAAAAAAACAAAAAACTGTATTTGAGGAAACAATAATTGAAAACTTCCCAATTTGATGAAAGACATAAACTTACAGATCCAAGAAGCTGAACAGATCCCAAACGGTAGAAACACAAAGATATGCACACCTCATCTAACTGCTGAAACTAAAGGCAAAGAAAAATCTGGAAAGCAGCCAGAGGACAATAACACATCACTTACATGGGAATAAAGATTTGGGGGACTGTGGATTTCTCACCAGAAATGATGGATGCCAGAAGGAAGTGGCATAACATATTGAAGTGCTAAACAAAAACCGTAAATTCATAAGTCCATATCCAGTGAAAATGGCCTTCAGGGATAAAGGTAAAATAGAAAGACATTCTTAAAGGAAAACCAAGGGAATCTGTAGCCAGTAGACCTCTTCTACAAGAATGGCTTTTTAAAAAAACCTTTTTAGGGCTGGGTACGGTGGCTCACGCCTGTAATCCCAGCACTTTGGGAGGCTGGGGTGAGCAGATCACTTGAGTTCAGGAGTTTGTGACCAGCCCAGCCAACAAGGTGAAATCCTGTCTCTACTAAAAATACAAAAATTACCCAGGCGTGGTGGTGCATGCCTGTAATCTTATCTACATGGGAGGCTGAGGCTGGAGAATCGCTTGAACCTGGGAGGCAGAGGTTGTGGTGAGCTGAAATCGTGCCACTGCGCTCCAGCCTGGGTGACAGAGAGAGACTGTCTCAAAACAAAACAAAACAAAACTAGCCGGGCATGGAGGCACATGGCTGTAGTCCCAGCTACTCGGGAGGCTGAGGCGGGATGATCACTTGAGTCAAAGTGTAGTGAGCTGTGATCACGCTACTGACCTCCAGTCTGGGCAACAGAGCAAAACTCTGTCTCAAAAAAAAAAACCACTTTTTTTTTTTTTTAAATTCATGCATGGTTAAAAGCATTTTGTAAAATAAATCTCCAGGCTTG
>NW_016808204.1:0-1587 GCF_001698545.2 Rhinopithecus bieti
CTTTTGAACAGATTAATAAATGCTATAATTTCTGAATTTGCATATATTATTTAAACAGATATGTTGAGTGAAAGCTCCTACTTGTTTTTGTTTGTTTTTCGTTTTTGAGACAGAGTCTCACTCTGTTGCCCGGGCTGGAGTACAGTGGCCGAATCTCAGCTCACTGCAAGCTCCGCCTCCCGGGTTTACGCCATTCTCCTGCCTCAGCCTCCCGAGTAGCTGGGACTACAGGCGCCCGCCACCTCGCCCGGCTAGCTTTTTGTATTTTTTAGTAGAGACGGGGTTTCACAGTGTTAGCCAGGATGGTCTCGATCTCCTGACCTCGTGATCCGCCCATCTCGGCCTCCCAAAGTGCTGGGATTACAGGCTTGAGCCACCGCGCCCGGCCTACGGACAGACTCTTTTAATGACTACTAAAGCACTGTGCTTCAAGATGGCTTTCAAATCTGACCTGAACTGAGGTAGTAGTCACTGCACTGAAGTCCACAATTGAAAGCAGAAAAATTCAGAGGTTTCATATATCCCTCCAGGATCCTCGTGTTCTCTTTCTCTCTCTCTCTCTCTCTATATGTGTGTGTGTGTGTGTGTGTGTGTGTGTGTGTGTGTGTGTGTGTGTGTGTACATATATATTTGTTTGTTTTGTTTTGTTTTGAGATGGAGTCTTGCTCACTCTGTTGTCCAGGCTGGAGTGCAGTGGCGTGATCTCCCGGATTCAAGTGATTCTTGTGCTTCAACGTCCCAAGTAGCTGGGACTACAGGCATATGCTACTATGCCTGGCGAATTTTTGTATTTTTATTAGAGATGGGATTTTCACCATGTTGGCCAGGCTGGTCTCGAACTCCTGACCTCAAGTGATCCACCTGCCTCAGCCTCCCAAAGTGCTGGGATGACAGGTGTGAACCACTGTACCTGGTCTGATTTATATATTTGGATGTGTTAAATTATGTATCTATGGATAGAATATATTTGGACAGCATTTGAGGTCTTTGAAGGTCTTTGGAGATGGGGAATCTGGGAAAAGGACAGTGGTTCAGTTGCCACCTGTGGGGAGGTGGTGTCAAGGAGGGGGAAATGGTGTCAAGGAGAGTGACAGTGGCAAGCTGCTTCTTCCTGGGTCCAGTGAAACACCGCTGTCCGTCATCTGTTTATGGATGTGCTTCTTAGCTCTGGAACAACCTTTTCTGATATTTTTGCTGATTGATAAAGACCTTTTTTGCCTTTTTGTTACTTTTGTTTGCAGCGTTAACATAGTGGCCACTGAAGTGCTATGGCTCAAGAACAAAAACGGTTAGAAAACAAGAAAACAAAAGGCCACTCCAGGAAGCAAAATTTTCAGTAGAAACTTTCAGAAAATAAGAATTATCCATTCATTGTTTATTTTCTCTTTATCCTATTTTCTAATTCTGATTTTAAAATTCAAACAATGAGACTGGGTGTGGCAGTTCACGCCTATAATCCCAGCACTTTGGGAGGCCGAGGCGGGCAGATCACGAGGTCAGGAGTTCAAGACCAGTCTGGTAAACATGGTGAAACCCTGTCTCTAGTGAAAATACAAGAATTAGCCAGGGATGATGGCCGGCGCCTGT
>NW_016808205.1:0-14474 GCF_001698545.2 Rhinopithecus bieti
ATATAATTCTATACGTAGAAAATCCTGAAGATTCTGCCAGAAGGATCCCAGCACTTGTAAGCAACCTCAGTAAAGTTTCAAAATACAAAATTATTGTACAAAAATTAGTAGTATTTCTGTACATCAATAACATTCAATCTGAGAGTAAAATAAAGAATAGAGAATAAAATTAAACAGTGTTCATTCAAAAAAATGAAATACCTGGGAATAAAGCTAACCAATCAGGTAAAATATCTCTACAAGGAGAACTACACAACACTGCAGAAATATATTAGAGATAACAAAAATAAATGGAAAGGCATTTCATGCTCATGGATTGGAAGAATCAGTATTGTCAAAATTGCCATACTGCTTAAAGCAATCTATAAAATAAATGCTATTCTTATCCGAATACAAATGTCATTTTTTACAGAATTGCTAAAAAGAAAAAAACTTCTCTAAAGTTCATATGTAACCAATGGAGACTGAATAGTCAAAGCCATCCTAAGCAAAAAGAAGAAAGTCAGAGGCCCCACCCTACCTGACTTCTAAGTATAATATAACACTACGATAACCAAAACAGCATGGTATTAGTACAAAATCAGACCGATACACCACTGAAACACAATAGAAAACCCACAAATAAAGCCTCAATCTACAACCATTGGATCATCAACAAAATCATCAGGAAAAAAAATAAAAAAATAAAAAACAAGGAGTGGGGGAGATGATTTTATTTAATAAATGGTGCTGTGATAACTGGCTATTTTTCTATGGACAGAATAATAAACGTGGACCCCTACATTTCATTATATACACAAATTAACTCAAGAAAGGTTAAATAATTTAATGTAATACCTCAAACACTACAAATCCTAGAAAACAAGCCAGAAAATACCTTTTTGACATCAGCCTTGGTAATAAATAGTTGGCCAAGTCCCCAAAAGCAACTGTAACAAAAACAAAAACTAACAATTGGGACCTAATAAACTGAAAAGCTTTCACACAACAAAAGAAACTATCAACAAAGTAAACAAACAACCTACACAATGGAAGAAAATGTTTGCAAACTCCTCATTGTACAAAGATTTAATATCCAGAATCTATAAGAAACTTAACAAATCAACAAACAAAAAATAAATAAGGTCATAAAAATGGGGAAAGGACATGGAATAGACAATTCTCAAAAGAAGACATACAAGCAGCCAATTAACATAAAAGTGTTCTTTATTTTAATAATCAGAAAAATGCAAATTAAAACTACAGTGAGATACGACTTTGTGTTAGTCTGTCCATGCACTACTATAAAAGAATACCTAAAACTGGGCAATTTATAAAGAAAAGAGAGTTACTTCTCTCACAATTGCACAGGCTATGTAGGAAGCATGGCTAGGGAGAACTCAGAAAATTTTCAATCATAGCAGAAGGTGAAGGAAAAGTAGACACATTTTACATGGCCAGAGCAGGAGGAGAGAAAAGAGGGAAATGCTACACACTTTTTAACAATTAGATCTCATGAGAACTCACCCACTATCACAAGAACAGCAAGGGGAAAATTTGCCCCCATGATCCAATCACCACCCACCAGGCTCCTCCTCCAACATGGGGGATTACAATTTGACATGATATTTGGACAGAGACACAAATCCAAACCATATCACAACTCACGCCAGTCAGAATGACTATTATTAAAAAATCAAAAAGTAACAGATGGTGGTGAGGCTGCAGAAAAAAGAGAATGCTTATGCACTATTGGTAGGAATGTAAATTTGTTCAACCACTGTGAAAAGGAGTTTGAAGTTTTCTTAAATAACATAAAACACAGCTACTATTTGACCCAGTAATCTCAACACTGGGTATTTATCCAAACGGATATAAATTATTCTAATAAAGAGACACATGCACTAGTATTTTTATTGCAGAGCTATGCACAATAGCAAAGACATAAAATCAACCTATGCGTCCATCAGTGATGGATCGTGTGAGGAAAATATTGCATATATACACCAAGGAAGACTACACAATCATAACAAAGTGAAATTATGTCCTTTGTAGCAAAATGGATGCACCCGGCAGCCATTATCTTAAGATAATTAACACAGGAACAGAAGACCAAATAGTGCATGTTCTCACTTATGAGTGGAAGCTAAACATTGAGTACACCTAAAAATTAAGATGACAACAATAAACACTGTAGACTACTAGAGGGAGGAGGGAGAAAGAGAGGCATGCATTTAAAATCTATCTATTGCTGTGGGGTGTGGTGGATCATGCCCGTAATCCCAGCACTTTCAGAGGCCGAGGTGGGAAGATCACTTGAGCTCAGGAGTTTGAGACCTGCCTGGACAATGTGGTAAAACCCCGTCTCTACCAAAAATGAAAAAAAAAAAAAAAAANATACGTTACTCTTCAGACAAAGAGCTCAGAATAGCTATATGGAGGAAAGTCAACAAAATTTAAGAAAATGCAGAGAAGGAATTCAGCATTCTATCAGAAAAATGTAGCAAATGGATTAAAATAATCAAAAAGAATCCAGCAAATATTCTAGCATTGAGAAATAAAACTGACACACAAAGGAATGCAGCAGAGTCTCTTAATAGCAGAAGTAGCAGAACTGATCTAGCAAAGGAAATAATTAGTGAACTTGAAGAAAATGTATTTTAAAATACACAGAAAAGACAAAAATTAAAAATTAAAAAAGAAGAGGCATGCATACAAGATCTAGAAAATAGCCTCAAAAGAATAAGTTTAAGAGTTATTGGCCTTAAAGAGGATGTAAAGAAAGGGATCACAGAAGGAAGTTTATAAAAAGAAATAATATCAGAGAATTTTTCAAACCTAGAGGAAAATACCAATACTCAAGTACAAAGAGGTTATAGAACAATGAGTAGATTTAACTAAAAGAAAACTACCTAAAGTCATTTAATAATTGATATAGTCTAGCTCTGTGTCCCCACCCAAACCTCATCTTAAATTATAATCTTCAGGTGTTGGGGGAGGTGCCTCGTGGGAGTTGATTAGATCATGAGGACAGTTCTCCCATGTTGTTTTCATGACAGTGAGTTCTCATGAGACCTGATAATTTTATAACAGGGTTATGGTAGATCTACCAACAACTTTCACTGTGCACCTGGAAAAGCTGCAGACCATCATGGACAGCCCATGAAAGCAGCTGGGAGGAGGCTGTACCCTGCAAAGACACTGTGGCAGACTTATGCAAAGCTGTGGAGCCCATCTCTTGCATCAGTGTAACCTGGATGTGAGACATGGAGCCAAAGGAGATTATTTCAGAACTTTAAGATTTATTTACTGCCTCGTTGAATTTTGGAATTGCATGAGACCTGTAGCCCCTTTGTTTTGGCCAATTCATCCCATTTGGAATGGGAATTCCACATTGGGAATTGTATTTACCCAATTCTTGTACCTCTGTTGCCTCTAGGAAGTAACTAACTGGCTTTTGATTTTACAGGCTCGATGGTGGAAGGCACTTGCCTTGTCTCAGATGAGACTACAGACTTGGACTTTTAAGTTAATTCTGAAACGAGTTAAGACTTTGGGGAACTGTGTGGAAGGCATAATTGTGCTTTGATGCGTGAGAAAAATGAGATCTGACAGGGGCCAGTGGCAGAATGATATGGTCTGGCTCATGGCAATTCCCCCATACTATTTCCTATTAATGAGTGAGTTCTCATAAGATCTGATGGTTTTGTAGGGGGCTTTCCCCTCTTTCACTCTCCATTCCTCTCTCCTGACACTATACGAAGAGAAACATGTTTGCTTTCCCTTTTGTCATAATTGTACGTTTCCTGAGGCCTCCGTAGTCATGCAGAACTATTAGTCAATTAAACTTCTTTCCTTTTTAAATTCCCCAGTTTGGGGTATTTCTTCATAGCAGTGTGAAAATGAACTAATACAACAAGCAAACTCCCAAAAGTAAAAAATAAAGGATCCTAAAAGCAGCAAGAGAGAAGGAACAAATAACATACAATGGAGCTCCAGTACATCTCTCAGCAGACTTTTCAGCGGAAACCTTACAGGCCAGGAAAGAGTGATATATTTAAATTGCTGAAGAAAAAAAAAAAACTTTCACCCTCAAATAGTATATTTGGTGAAAATATCCTTCAAACATGAAGGAGAAGTAAAGACGTTCCAAGACAAACAAAAGCTGAAATACTTTATCAACATCAGACCTGTCCTACAAGAAATGCTAAAGGAACTTCTTCATTCTGAAAGAAGAGGATTTTAATGAGCAGTAAGAAACCATCTGAAAGTACAAGACTCACTGCTAATAGTATGAACCCAGAAAAACACAGACTATTATAACACTGTAATAGCGGGTGTATACCGTGCTAATCTTAAGTAGAAGAGCTAAATGATGAAACGATCAAAATAATAATTAAAACAACTTTTCAGAACATGGTACAATGGCACATAAAACTGAACAACTAGAAGTTAAACAGTGAGGGGATAAAGTAATGTGAAGAGTTTTTATTAGTTTATGTTTTGCTTATCTATGCTATCATGTTAAATTGTTATCGGGTTTAAAATAGTTATTAGATAATATTTTCAAGTCCTATGGTAACCTCAAATCAAAAAACATACAACAGATATGCAAAAAATACAAAGCAATAAATAAATCATATCATCAGTGAAAATTACTTTCACTAAAAAAATGCACAACAAACAATTATTAGCTGGGCATAGCGGCATGTGCCTGTAGTCCCAGCTACTTGGAAGGCTGAGGGGAGAATTGTTGGAACTCAAGAGGCAGAGGTTGCAGTGAGCCAAGATCATGCCACTGCACTCCAGTCTGGGTACAGAGCAACACTCCATCTCAAAAAATAATAATAATAGTAGTAATTAGAAAACAAATAACCACATGGGACCCAGTGGATTTACTGCTGAATTTTACCAAGCACTTAGCAAAAAATGATACAAATTCTACTTAATATATTTCAAAAATTAGAGGAGGAGAGAATATTTCCAAACTCATTCTGAAAGGCAGTTTTACCCTGATCCCAAAGCCAAATTAAAAAAATAATAAAATAAAAGTTACAGGGCAAGATCTTTCATTAATATAAGGCAAAAGTCTTCAACAAAATGCTAGAAAAATGAATTCAACAATACATTCAAAAGGCCATTCGTGTTGATAATGTGGAATTTATCACTGGGGTGTGATATGGCTTGGCTCTGTGTCTCCACCCAAATCTCATCTCAAATTATAATCCTCTCATGTCAGGAACCTGGTGGGAGGTGATTGGATCATGGGAGCAGTTTCTCCCATGTGGTTCTCACGATAGTGATAGTGAGTAAGTTTTCAAGAGATCTGATGGCTTAAAAGTGTAGCATTTTCCCCTTTGTTTGCTTTTTCTCTCCTGCCATACTGTAAGATATGCCTTGTTTCCCCTTCCCCTTCCACCATAATTGTGAGTTTCCTGAGGCCTCCTCAGCCATGAGGAACTGTGAGTCAATTAAACCTATTTTCTTTATAAATTACTCAGTCTCAGGTAGTTATTTATAGCCTGTGAAAATTGACTGATACAGAAAATTGGTACGAGAGAAGTGGGGCAGTGCCATAAAGATACTCAAAAATGTGGAAAGGACCTTGGAACTTGCTAATAGGCAAAGGGTGAAACTGTTTGGAGGCCTCAGAAGAAGACAGGAAGATGCGGAAAAGTTTGGAACTTCTGAAAAACTTGTTGAATGGTTTTGATCAAAATGTTCACAGTGATATGGATAGTGAAGCCCAGGCTCAGGAGGTCTCAGATGGAGATGAGAAACGTATAAGGAACTGGAGTAAAGGTCACTTTTGCTATGCTTTAAGAAAGAGACTGTCAGCATTTTGCCCCTACACTAAAAATGTGTGTAATTTGGAACTTGGGAGAGATGATTTAAGATATCTAGTGGAAAAAATTTCTAAGCAGTAGAGCATCTAAGAGGTGACCTGACTGTTTCTGAAAGTGCACTTCCCTATGTATAAAAAAAGAGATTCTGAAACTGAAACTTAAATTTAAAAGGGAAGTAGAGCAGAAATGTTTGGAAAATTTGCAGCCTGACCATGTGGTAGAAAAAAGAAACTTATTTTATTGGAAGAAATTCAAGCTGGCTGCAGAAATTTGCACAAGTAATGAGAAGCCAAATGTTAATAGCCAAGACAATCAGGAAAATACTCCCAGGGCATTTCAGAGATCTTTGTGGCAGCCACTTCAATCACAGGCCTGAAGGCCAAGGAGGGAACATGATTTCATGGGCCCCACTGCTCTGAGCAGCCTTGGGACTTGGTGCCCTGAATTCCAGCCACTTCAGCTCCAGTCATGGCCAAAAGGGGCCAAGGGATAGCTCAGGCCATTGCCTCAGACGGTGCAATTCCCAAGCCTTGGTAGCTTCCACATGGTATTGGGCCTGTGGGTGCACAGAAGGCAAGAATTGAGGTTTGGAAGCTTCTGCCTAGATTTAAGAGTGTGTACAGAAATGCCTGGGTGTCCATGCAGAAGTCTGCTGCAAGAGCAGAGCCNATTCTGAAACTGAAACTTAAATTTAAAAGGGAAGTAGAGCAGAAATGTTTGGAAAATTTGCAGCCTGACCATGTGGTAGAAAAAAGAAACTTATTTTATTGGAAGAAATTCAAGCTGGCTGCAGAAATTTGCACAAGTAATGAGAAGCCAAATGTTAATAGCCAAGACAATCAGGAAAATACTCCCAGGGCATTTCAGAGATCTTTGTGGCAGCCACTTCAATCACAGGCCTGAAGGCCAAGGAGGGAACATGATTTCATGGGCCCCACTGCTCTGAGCAGCCTTGGGACTTGGTGCCCTGAATTCCAGCCACTTCAGCTCCAGTCATGGCCAAAAGGGGCCAAGGGATAGCTCAGGCCATTGCCTCAGACGGTGCAATTCCCAAGCCTTGGTAGCTTCCACATGGTATTGGGCCTGTGGGTGCACAGAAGGCAAGAATTGAGGTTTGGAAGCTTCTGCCTAGATTTAAGAGTGTGTACAGAAATGCCTGGGTGTCCATGCAGAAGTCTGCTGCAAGAGCAGAGCCCTCATGACGAATCTCTACTAGAGCACTGCAGAGGGATAATGTGAGCTTGGAGCCCAAACACTGAGTCACCACTGGGGCACTGCCTATCGGAGCTGTGAGAAGTGGGCCATCTTCATCCAGACCAGAGAATAGTAGATCTACCAACAGCTTGCATTGTGCACCTGGAAAAGCCAAGGCACTTAATGCCAGGTTGTGAAAGCAGCCATGGTATCTGTATCTGGCAGAGTCACAGTGGTAGAGCTTCCCAAGGCCTTGGAACCCCACCCCTTGCATCTGTGTGACTTGCAGGTGAGATATGGAATTAAAGGAGGTTTTGGAGTTTTAAGATTTCATGGCTGCCCTGCTGGGTTTTGGGCTTGCATGGGGCTTGTACCTTTTTTGTTTTGGCCATTTTCTGCCTTTAAAAATGGGAGCATTTACCCAATGCCTGTACCCCATCATATCTTGGAAATAACTATGTTGTTTTTTGTTTTATTTTATTTTATTTTATTTTATTTTATTTTAGTTCCAAGGTACATGTGCAGGTTTGTTACATAGGTACATGTGTGCCGTGGTGGTTTGCTGCACCTGTCAACCCATCGCCTAGGTATTAAGCCCAGCATGCATTAGCTCTATTCCTTAATGTTCTCCCCAACCTCCTTCCCCAGACAGGTCTCAGTTTGTGTTGTTCCCTCCCTGTGTCCATGTATTCTAATTCTTCAGCTCCCATGGGTGAAGATGGAAGCCATTATCCTCAGCAAACTAACACAGATCAGGAAACGAACTTGTTTTTTATTTCACAGGTTTATAGGTGGAAGGGACTTCCCTTGTCTTAGATGATACTTTGAACTTGAACTTTTGAGTTAATACTGCAATGAGTTAAGAGTTTGGGAAACTGTTGGGAAGGCATGCTTGGTTTTGAAATGTCAGAAGAACATGAGATTTGGGAAGGGCCAGGGACAGAATGATATAGTTTGGCTCTGTGTCTCCATCCCAACCTCATCTAAATTGTAATCCCCATGTGTCAGGGGAGGGACCTGGTTGGAGATGATTGGATCATGGGGGCAGCTTTCCCACAGTGACTGAGTTATCACAAGATTTGATGGTTTAAAAGTCCAGCAATTCCCCCCTTCACTTGCTCTCTCCTACCACCATGTAAGAGGTTCTTTGCTGCCCCTTTGCCTTCTGCCATGATTGTAAGTTAACTGAGGCCTCCCCAGCTATGCTGAACTGTAAGTAAATTAAACCTATTTTCTTTATAAATTATCCAGTCTCAGATAGTTATTTATAGCAGTGTGAAAATGGACTAATACAGGATGCAAAGATGGTTCAATGTACAGAAATCAATAAATGTGATGCATTATATAAACAGAATAAAGGATAAAACCATATGATTATTCAACTGATGCTGAAAAGCATTTGGTAAAATTCTATATTCCATCATGATAAAATCTTTAGCAAACTGCGTAGAGAAATAAACTCTTCAACATAACAAAAACATACACAACAGACCCAAAGCTAGTATCATAATGAATGGGGAAATAGTGAAAGTCTTTATTCTAAGATCTGGAACATGACAAAGATGCCAACTTTTACCATTGGTATTAGTACTGGAAGTCTGAGCTAGAGCAATCAGATAAGAAAAAAGAAAAAGATATCCAAATTGCAAAGAAAGAAGGTAGTTTTTTTTTGTTTATATATAATATAGACTTATATATGGAAAAATCTAAAGAATCCACAAGAAAACTGTTAGAACTGATAAGCAAATCTGGTAAATTTTCAGGATACAAAGACAATATAAAAAAAAATGAGTAGCATTTCTAAATGCCTACAGTGAACTATCTGAAAAAAAATAAAAATAAACCCACAATAGCCACTAGGAAAATTAAATGCCTAGGAATTAGCCAAATATATGAAAGATATCCACAATGAAAACAGTAAAGCACTAATAAAAAATTGAAGAAAACACCAAATAGTGAAAATATATTTCATTTTTTGGATTGGAAGAATCAATACTGTTAAAATGTCCATACTACCAAAAGCAATCTACAGATTGAATTCAATTCTGATCAAAATACCAATGACATTCTTTACAGAAAAAAAAATTCTACAATTTGTTTGCAACTACAGAAGACCCAGAGTAGACAACCTATCCTGAGGGGGAGAAAACAACAACAACAGCAACATCAAAAAAAGAAAGAAAAAAAAAGAAAAGAAAAAAGAAAAGAAAAGAAAAAAAGAAAAGAAAAGAAAAAAACAAAGGAAACAAATTACCTGACTTCAAACTACACTACAGAACTATAGTGACCAAACAGTATGGTACTGGCATAAGTCCAGACACATAGACCAATGGAACAGAATAAGCATTTTACAAACAAATCCATACACCTACAGTGAACTCATTTTAAACAAATGTGCCAAAAACATACATTGGCCAAAAAAAACAGTCTCTTCAATAAATCATTTGAGAAAAACTGTGCGTCTATATGCAGAAGAATATGAAACTAGACATCTGTCTCACATCATATAAAAATAAAAGCAAAATGGATTAAATACTTAAATTTAAGACCTAAATCAATAAAACTCCTAAAAGAAAACATTGCAAAAAGTTTGACTGGACAAACATTTCTTGAATCTAACCCCACAAGCACAGGCAACAAAACAAAATGGAGAAACTGGATCTCATCAAGTTAAAAGCTTCTACACAGCAGAAAAAAAAAAAAAAAATCAACAAAGTGAAGGACAACCATTGAATGGGAGAAAATATTTGCAAACTACCCATCTGAGTAGAAATTAATAACTGAAATACATAAAGAGTTCAAACAACTCTGTAGAAGAAAATCTAACTATATGATCAAAAAATAGGTGAAAGGTTTGAAGACATTTTTCAAAGGAAGACATACAAATGGCGAACAGTCATATGAAAAGGTGCTGAACATAACTGATCATCAGAGAAATGCAAATAATAGCTACAATGAGATATTATCTCACCCCAGTTAAAGTGGCTTATATCCAAAACAAAGGTAATAACTAAAATTAAAACAATTGACCTTCTAGAGATAGTGGAAGGATGTTTACCAGAGGCTGAAAAGAGTAGTGAGGGTGTGGGCAATTTCCGGATGGTTAATGGGTACAAAAGCTGATTAGAAGAATAAATAAGACTTGGTATTTGATAACACAGGAGGGTGACTATACTCAATAATAATTTGGTTGTATATTTTTAAGTAACTAAGAGAGTCTAATTGGATTGTTTGTAACACAAAGGAGAAATGCTCTAGGGTATAGATACTCCATTCTCCATGATGTGACTTTTACACATTGCATGACTGTATCAAAGCATCTCATGTACTTCACAGATACTTACATATAATATGTGCCCACCAAAATTACAAATTAAAAAAATAAGTTGGATTTAATTAAAATTGAAAACATTTATTTTTTTGTGAATGACCATGTTGAAAAATTTAGGACAAGCTACAGACTGTGAGAAAATTTTTTCAAAAAATATATCTGATAAAGGGCTCATGTTCAACTTATACACAGAGCTCTTAAAAATGAATATGTAAAACAGCAAACCAATTGAAAATAGGCAAAATATCTGAAAAGACACAACAAACAATACATACAGAAAATGATATAAGCAAACGGAAATATTCTACCATCATTTTTATTTCATTATAGTGTATTATTATTATTATTATCATTATTATTACTTTTGAGATGGGGTTTTGTTCTGTGACCCAGGCTGGAAAGCAGCAATACAATCACAGCTTACTGCAACTTCAACCTCTTGGACTCGAGCAATCCTCCTACCTGCCTGAGCTTTATGATTAGCTAGGACTATAAACATACATTACCACACCTGGATAATTTATTTGTTTATTTTTTATGTTTTTTTTTTTAGAGACAACATCTCCCTATATTTTCCAGGTGGAGTTTAACTCCTACGCTCAAGCAATCCACTCACCTTGGCCTCCCATACTGCTGGGATTACAGGTGTGAGCCACCACACCTGACCATTTGTCTTTAGAGAGTGACAAATTAATAGCACAATAAGATACCACTATATAAATATTAGAATGACTAATATCTATAAATCTGATAGCACCAATTCCTCGTGAGTATATGTAACAACAGGAATTTTCAATCTTTGGTGGTGGGAATCAAAATGACACAGCTATTGTGGAAGACATTTTTAATTTCTTATTAAGATAATTTTACTGTACCATCTAGCAAATGTAACTTTTAAGTGTTTACACAACTAATTTGAGAATTTATGTCTGCACGAAACCTGCATGTGAATGTTTGTGATGACTTTATTCGTATTTGCCCAAACCTAGAAAGAATCCATATGTCCATCAATAGATGATGAATAAATAAATGGTTACATTCATGCAATGCAAAGTTATTCAGCATTAAAAAATATGAAGCTACAAAAAGACATAAGGAAAGTTAAGTACATGTTGCAGTTTAAAAAGTACTTGTGAATGACTACATACTCCATGATTCTAGTAATACAACATTCTGGAAATGACAAAGCTGTAGATATGGCAAAAAGAAACAGTGGTTTCCAGGAGTTCAGGAAAGGTTTAAATAGGTCAAACATAAGGAAATTTTGAGGAGCATAAAATGATTATGCGATAATATAATTGTGGATAATACTAGGCATTTGTCAAAACCCATAGAACTTTACAGCATAAAGAGTGAACTTTAATGTCTGTAAATTGGTCGGGATAGAATGAAAATAGAATAAAGATTTTCAGAAAACAATCTAACTGTATTACAAATGCATAATACTTCCTCAGGGAAGAGGGTTCAGGGAATAGATTCTTTCCTAAGTAATTTTGAAAACGAATGTAGTGAGACTGAATTTTAAAAAAAGCCTGTATATAATTACTCTACTCTGATTGATAAAATTGTTTCCCATGATGGCATAGGTTAACAATTCCAATGCTGGTATACATGTGTACTGAAATTGAAGAATGGAAGGCAGGGGGATCTGGTTTTCTCACTGTTAGAATGGGAGGCTACAAATAAGTAAGGGTAGGAGGCTAGAATAATCCATGATTAGGAATCATTAGTATAAACCCATGTATTGTCTAATATGGATAACCAATTATACATACATATGCACACACACACACCCCCCACACACAGATTCTTAGTTGAAAGGGTCACAAAGTAAGGGCACTACAGATGCACTAAGCACACCTTGGTTTCTAATACCATTCTCCAATAAAAGGAACCAAGATTACTTGGAGAAATGGCTGATTTTATGACTGGGTCTGAACAGAAAGAACCTGGAGCATATTGCAGTGCCAGAAAATAATGAAGTGCTCACACACACCTATGCCCTTATCACGCCCTCTCATTTACACAATGCACATATGCAGAAGCACACTAATTGATGAGGCATAGGTGTGTCAAAGAGACACAGGCACCAACAGAAAGAGGTCCCAATAGCCAAATCTGGAACAATTGGAGTAACATAATAAAGTAGTACTAGATTATAGCACAAAATGTAAAATAAATAACAGTGAGTCAATAATGACATAAACAAACAATTAAATAACAAAATAGATTTCTGTGTGTGTGTGGCGATAGAGGAATAAATCTGCCATGCAAAAGAATTCTAAACATTTTGCATTTATATTGCATCCTCAAAGTATTGGGACATAACTTCCCATTTTTAAAATATAGAATGTTCATAGTGACTTCCTTTTAAAGAGTATAGTACAGTGGGGAAATCAAGCAAATGCTATCTCAATCAGGTAATCAAAATCACCATCAGTGATAAGCAATGTGTAGAGTATGTTTCCCCTGATTTGTTGTGTTGAAAATGACAGTTTGTGTTCCGTAGTATTCCCCTTTAAATCACAAAACCTCAGTCTATGATAAACCATTAGACAATCTCCAACTAATGGACATTTGAATTAGTCAATGTTCTCCAGTGAGATCAAACCAATAAAAAGAGATACATGAAATATAGGTACATATATAAATATACATAGATATATAAGTGGGAATTTATTGGAGAATTGGTTTATATGATTATGGAGGCTAAGTCCTTGGACATTCTCTCTGCAAACTAGAGACCCTGGGATGAGGCTTGCTAACATGGCTCAGTCCAGGTCTGAAAGCCTCAGAACCAAAACAGCCAAAAGGGTAATTCTCAGTCCAAGCCTGAAGGCCTGAGAAACCAGGCGGCGTGGGTGGCAGTGTTACTGGTGTAAGTCTTAAAGTCCCAAGGTTGAGTTCTTATGTCAAAAGCAAAAGGAGGAATGTCTCACATCAAAGAGAGAAAGAGAGAAAATCTTTTTTCCCCTACTTTTTTTTTTTAATTTGGAACCTCAGATGATTGGATGATGCACACTCACATTGAGGACAAAGTGTCCCCATTCAGTCCTCTGATTAGCAGGCCAGTCGCCTCTGGAAACACCCTTACAGACACACACAGAAGAAGTGTTTTACCAATTCTCCAAGTATTAGTTAATCCAGTCAAGATGATACCTAAAAATCACCATGAAGACATTCCACAGAATAACTGAGCAGAATTCTGCAAATCTCAGAAGGCCATCAAGACAGGGAAAGTTTGAGAAACTATCACAATGCAAATGTACCTGTGGAGACATGGTGACTAAAGGCAATGTGGTATCATAAAGAGAATCCTGGAAGAGAGAAAAAATTTAACAAAGATATAACAGGAAAGTAAAATTATATCTTAATGTCTTTTATTTATGCAGATACACAATTCCTAAACACAATATTAACAAATTGAATCTAGCAATATATATACAGTCAATATTGTACTAAATATTCTAGTCAGAGTAATAAGACCCAACAAATCATATAGGAATAAGATTTGGAAAGAAATAAGAAAAACTGTATCCCTATAGGTGACAGTATTGTCTACATGGAAAATACTAAGCAGTTTTCAAAAATATTGCTAGAATTAATATTCTTTTATCAAGTTCCCAGGATGCAAGATCAGTATACAAAACCAATTGTGTTTCTAAAATTTTGCAAAACAAATTAAGAAATAATTTTAAGAGGTATTTAAACAGCATGGAAATCAATGAAATGCAAAATATAATTTCAGTGAACGATCCATACAATTTCTATACTTATAACAACAAAAGTTTGCTGAGACAAATTGAAGGACACCTAAATAAATCGAAACATATATCTTGTATACAGATTGAAATATTTAATATTGTTACGATGTTAATTTTTTCAAAATAATTTCTAAATTTAATGCAGTCCTAAAAAATTCTAGTACATTTTTTTAGAAATTGACAAATTGTTTCTAAAATTTACAAAAAATACAGAAGAGATAGAATGGCCAAAATTACTTCAAACATAGAAATAAATTGAGAACATGTACTTCCTAATTTTGAGGCTTATCATAGAGTTATAGTTTTCAAGACAGTATGGTATTAGAATAAGCATTATCAAATTAAAAATAAAATAAAATA
>NW_016808205.1:15088-20224 GCF_001698545.2 Rhinopithecus bieti
AATAAAATATAGAAGTTCTTCAAATTTATATGTATAGTCAGTTTATTTTTGAATTTTTACTCTTACCTCAAACTGCAGACTGAATTAATTACATGTGAATTACACCACTCAAAAAATAGTTGTAACTACAAATTTCTAGAAGAAAATATTTTTAAAATTTTATAATATTAAGGTAGGCAAATATTTTACAAAAAATACAAACATAGAAGACAGGTGATGAATTGTACTTTATCAAAATTCCAGCTTGCACCCTTCAATATACAGCACTAAGATTATGAAAAGAAAGTGATGTCAGCAAGATGGTTGACTGGAGTTTCCCAACATAAAGGAAACAAAATAACAAGTAAACCATTATATGTTGATGGGACTGACTGAGAGAGTATGCTGAAGAGCAGCAGAAGTGTGGTGAAATCCTTGTGCAGCATAAATTAGATATAATAACCCATTGATTAAATGGTGTTATGTAAATCTTTCAATCCACAACTGTGAAAGTTTAAAGTTGAAATTATAAAAAACAGTAATAAAACAGCAACTATAATTAGTTGCTAAGAAACATACAATAGATAAAGAAACAAATTAAAGCAACAAAAATATAAATTGTGGAGAAAGAGAAAATGTCTAGAATATTTTTATGTGGCCAAAGTTACTATCAGCTTAAAATAGTCTATTACAACTAAAAGACTCTTTATTCTAGCCCCGTGGTTACCACATAGAAAAAATTACATCAGATACATTAATAAAAACAAGAAAAAAAATCAAAGGTTAGAACCACAGAAAACCACTAAATCAAAGAGGTAAATAACAGGAAAGGAAGAAAAGAGCTAAGATTCTACAACACAACCAGAAAATGATGAAAAAAATGACAAGAGTAAGTCCTTATGTATCAATAATAGCCTTGAATATCAATGAATTAAATTATCCAATTAAAGGATATAGAGTAGATGAATAGACAAGAAGGAGAAAACCTAATTATATGCTGACTACAAGAGATGTGCCTCACCATTAAAGACAAACATAGACTGAATGTGAAGGGATGGAAAAAGGTATTCCACGCGAATGGAAAACAAAAGCAAGCAGAAATAGTCATATTCTTATCAGATGTAATTGACTTTCAGTTCAAAACTGAAAAGAAATATGTCATTGTTTAATGGTAAAGGGAACCATTCAACAAGAGAATATAACAATTGTAAATATGCATATGCACAATATAGGAGTGACCAGATATATAAATCAAATATTATTAGACCTAAAGAAAGAGAGAGACTGAAATGCAATACCACCTTACTCCTGCAAGAATGGCCATAATCCATTGCATATATATACAATGGAATACTATTCAACCATAAAAAAGAATGAAATAATGGCATTTGCAGCATCCTGGATGAGAATGGAGACTACTATTTTAAGTGAAGTAACTCAGGAATGGAAAACCAAACATTGCATGTTCTCACTCATATGTGGGAGCTAAGTCATGGGGATGCAAAGGCGTAAGAATAATAAGATGGACTATGGGGCTTCGGGGGGGGGATAGTGTGAGGGGGGTGGAAGGATAAAAAACTACAAATAGGGTGCAGTGCATACTGCTCAGGTGATGGGTGCACCAAAATCTCACAAATCACCACTAAAGAACTTATTCATGTAACCAAACACTACCTGTATTCCAATAACCTATGCAAAAATGAAAAAAAAAAATTAAAAGAAATTGCCAACTCTAATTAATGCAGAAACTAAAACAGAAAATCACAAAATAAACATAAACTGAAAGTCATAATGCTATAAGCCTTCTATCCTCTATATATACATACATCATATGTGTAATACATATACATTAATATAACAAAAATAAAATATAGCTAAAAATAAAAACAGTAATTTTTTTGTTACCATATCATAAAATTTTAATTAGCACTTTACAACTTTTAAAAATTATTTTATTGTATTATTAATGAATGGTATCATTAAAATTGTGGAATACTTATTTATTTTGTTTTTATTTTGTAATTGAGTTTAAGGTATAATTTATTACTTTCCCTTTTATTAAAAACACATCACAAGCAAAGTTTTTATTAATCTTGCTCATTTTGGAGGTACAGTCTACTTGTTACAATATGAGTATGTAACAGAGTTCCCCATTTAAATTTTTGTTTTGTTTTGTTTTGTTTTTGGCTTTGATCTTAATAATGTAATAACCTCTGCTCTCTTTTTACCACAAAGCACTCCCTTGCATAACATTTTCCCATATCTAATCATGTGCTTACTTGAAAGTTCCAGAGTCTAAATCTTGAAACAATTCACGCAGCTACAGAATTTACACTCACCTGAAGATTACTTTAAGGCAGTAGTTAATTTACAACCCAGCCATACCTCAGATGGCATGAGCCAAACCGCGGAGGAGCCAATAATCCAAGATATTCACTAGAATAAGTCAGATATACCAGTGTCTCCTTGCTACTCCTCATACCATACCAAAATTTTCTTATTAATCCCCTGCACTCAGCCCAGAATAAAAAAATGGTTTCTTTAAGGCATAAGCTTGGCTATTTCCCCACTTTTGGCTTTTGGATTAAAGTCACTTTCCTTTCACAGCATCTCATCCTTGTTCATTCAGCTTTACAAGTGACAAGCAGCTGAGCTTGCACTCAGTTACAAGTAGTTTTCAATAGAAATAGTATATTTAAGAGAATAATGACAAAAAAGACTAATATACTAGATCAAAAGCCAGGTCTAAAACATGTGTTTATAATGGTATATACATCATTAACCTTTATTGCTTTAAGTATAATTTTAAAATGTCTATAAATCTTCCAACTGTTTAATTTGAATGTAACTTTCAGTAAAAAATATTGTTTTGACCCTCTTTCTGTAGCCACTGCTACCTACATCACTTTCTGTAGTCATTTCATACATATGAAAAGTGATATGAGATTTGTTCAGCTGATATGTAGGCTTATAAAGAGGTCACAACTTTTAAGTTACCAGGACCATTTGTCCTGTTTAGAAGTCACTGTCTTAAAGTTAGACAAATGAAGAACTTCATATGGTTTTACCAATTTGATTCTCGACATATCTTTAGTTTTAAATTGGAACACATTATTTTTTCACTTACTAATAAAATACATTACATTAAACTTGAATTACATTTGTCTTTTAAAGAATACAATTGTCTTTCAAAAGTATTATTCATATTGACTATTAAAAGACATTATATCTCACAGGATATATGAAGTTAGACATGATAGTGTTATTGGTCTAGCCTGACAAGTTGTGCACAGGTAAATTTCAAATTAAATAGTGGCACAATAATTCTTGAGACCAATATTTGATGATTTTTTTTTGTAGGATTCCACAGATTTCAGATCATTATTATATTGCTCTTGTTTCCCCTTCTAACAGTATTTGACATCATTTTCCATTTAATTACTGAATGGATTTTTTCTTTTTTATTTTCCAGGGTTTTCTGAAACCAGAAAATTGGTAGATCTTTACAGTGAATTAATTTGTATTGAAGGCCTACCTTGTTCCAGGCACTAATCTAGGATGCAAGTTTGACAGTTCCTGTTCATGTTGGCAGAGTAGCTCATCAAACTTAAGATGAAGTAGTTGGCCTGTATAGTGCCAACACTAGAAAAATAACTTTCATCTTATTAAAGTTTTAATATGGAATTTTATAGTATAATACCTTTAGCTTGGTTCAGAAGCAATAATATTTATATATAAGAGGAAGAGAAAATAATTTCATTTCTCTAAAGTAACATTTCTGGTACTGCCTAGCAAAATCTTTAAATAATTTTAAGATTAGCAGAAATCTAAATGTTTATAGATTTCTGTGTAGTTGATATATTAATATTTTCTGTATTACACTCTTTTGCTTTTTCTTCTGTCATTGCAAATTTATAATATAGCAATTATAGTTTTTATGATATAAAGTATTTAAAATGTATTACCTATAATTTATAAAGTAAATGAGATATTTGAAGACCTTGCCAGTTAAAACACACACTCAGATTCATGGAGAAGAGAGTATGAGTATTTTAATTTAAGGTGTAAAATAACTTTAGAGTTACAAATTCACTTAAATTTCTGCTCATATTTAAAAACATTCGATGACGTATCATTTTTAGGAGCATGGAGACCACTGTTAAAGAGTAACAAAAACTAGGTACTAAATATTAAAAGCAGATTTTATTCAGGAAATATTGTAGTAGGTGGAAAGTGTCCTCAATTCCAAATTCAATAAGAAAATTTATGGTCTGTAGCCAAAAAATGGATAAAACATTACTAAGAGAGAACATCAGGGGCAAGGTGAGATCCTGGTTAAACTGACATCGCAGGATTCTTGCTGAAGGTAGAACAGGGTTACCAGGTATCACCTGAGAGAAAATGAGGATAAATAATTTGATCATATATCAATAAGATCACAAATTGTCTCTGTTAAAATAATGAATTGGGAGGTTATTAGGCTGAGAGGGCTCCATGTAAGCAAACTGAAACCTAACTTAATATAAACAATTTTGAGTTTCCGTGTAAGCAAACTGAAATCTAACTTAATATAAACAATTTTAAGTTTCCATGTAAGCAAACTGAAATCTAACTTAATATAAACAATTTTGAGTTTCCATGTAAGCAAACTGAAACCCAACTTAATATAAACAATAAAACAAAACTTAAGCTTAACCAATCAGCAACCACCAACTAACCTCTAGCTAGAGATTTTACCAATTAGAAATTGACAACTCACCTCTCACTAGGGACTTTACACTTTAATCAATTAAATATATTTTATTTGTCTCACTTTCACAAACACCTTATAAACATTTTCCTCTTGCATCTTTTTGGTAGAGCCCTGAACCATTTACAATCTAGCACTGCCTGATTCATGAATAATTGTTTCTCAAATAAACTCTTTAAAATTTTAATGTGCTTAAGTTTATCTTTTAACATCACTAAACTGAATTACCAGGATACTTCCTAAAACTGGGTTACAGAAGTCTGGCAAGGATGGGACCTAGTAAAAATTGATTCAGAAGAGCCTGATGCAGAACCCAGGTGAGAAAGGCCCACCTGTGTCCTGGTTGAGGGTCTTCAGTGTTCTTTGGGGCCCGAGGATTCCTGAAATCATGGATCACCCACTTATGC
>NW_016808205.1:20972-25094 GCF_001698545.2 Rhinopithecus bieti
TACTTACCAATAAACTATTTGCTATTCAAAACAAAAGAAGATTAGTCAGCAAAATAATCTTTATCACCACATTCATTTGAATTCCAGTTCTTGCTCTCTCACAATTAGTTGGGGGAATCTTGATAAATGCACTGAACCTCTATCTGAGCATAAGAGAGTATGAGAAAAAATATGATACAGTGATTACAATCCCACTGCTTGTGAGAATTTGTTCCATAGTAAGATTTTGATAAATGATGAGCTACTATTATTATTATAATTACCTGTGGAAATTATATATCATCACAATTTATTCAAGGGTCATGAGAAGCATAATATGATAGCAATAAAGAGTTCAGGATCTAGAGTCAAACATCCTCAGGTAAATCTCACCTATAGAACCTCTTAGTTTTATAATCTTACTAAGTAAACCGACCACTATGAGTGTTATTTTCCTGAGCCACAAAATTAAAAAAAAAAATCATTTAATTTATAGGGCAGTTGTAAGAACCAAGTGAGACTATATTTGTCTGTTCTCATGTTGCTATGAATAAATAAATTAAACTGGGTATATATAAAGAAAAGAGGTTTAATTGATTCACAGTTCTGCATGGCTAGGAAGGCCTCAGGAAACTTACAATAATGGCAGAGGACACCTTTTCACAGGGCAGTGTGAGAGAGGATGAGTGCTGTGCAGAGGAGGAAGCCCCTTATAAAACCATCAGTTCTCATGATAACTCACTGTCATGAGAATAGCATGGGGAATCTGTCCCCATAATTCAGTTATCTCCACCTGGTACCGCCCTTGACACGTGGAGATTATTACAATTCAAGGTGAGATTTGGGTAGAGATAAAGCCAAACCATATTATTCCACTACTGGCCCATCCCAAATCTCATGTTCTCACATTTTAAAACACAATTACACCTTTGCAACAGTTCTACAAAATTTCATCTGATACAAGGCAAGTCCCTTCTGCCTATGAGCCTATAAAATCAAAAGGAATTTATTTACTCCTTACATACAATGAGGGTACAGACATTGGGTAAATACACTCATTCCAAATGGGAGAAATTGGCCAAAACAAAGAGGCTGTAGGCCCCTTGCAAGTCCAAAATCAAATAGTGCAGTCATTAAACTTTAAAGTACCAAAACGATCTCCTTCAATACCATGCCTCACATCCAGGTTGTGTTGATACAAAAGGTGGTCTCTCATGGCCTCAGGCAGCTCTGGCCCTGTGATTTTGCAGAGTATAGCCCCCTCCCAATTGCTTTCATGGGCTGATGTTGAGTGTCTGCAGCTTTTCTAGGTGAATGGTGCAAGCTGTTTGTTGATCTACCATTCTGGGGTCTGTTGAACAGTGGCCCTCTACTCACAGCTTCACTTGGCAGTGCCTTAGTGGCGACTTTGTTTGGGGGCTCCCACCCCACATTTTCCTTCCACACTGCCCTAGCAGAGGTTCTCAATGAGGGCTCCTCCCCTGCAACAAACTTCTCCCTGGACACCCAGGCCTTTTCATACATCCTCTGAAATCTAGGTGAAGGTTCGTAAACCTCAATTATTGACTTCTCTGCATCCACAGGCTCAACACCATGTGGAGGTCACCAAGGCTTGGGGCCTGCACCCTCTGAAGCAATGGCCAAGCTTTACCTTTGTTCCTTTCAGCCACAGCTGAAGCTGAAGCAACTGGGATGCAGGGCACCATGTCCCAAGGCTGCATAGAGCAGGGGGGCCCTGGGCCCTGTCCACAAAACCATTTTTCCCTGTTAGAACTCTGGGTCTGTCATGGAAGGGGCTACTGTGAAAGTCTCTGACATGCCATAGAGACGTTTTTCCCATTTTACTGTTGATTAACATTCGGCTCCTCATTACTTATGTAAACTTCTGTAGTGGGCTTGGATTACCCACCAGAAAATAAGTTTTTCTTTTCTATTGCATCATCAAGCAGTAAATTTTCCAAACTTTCATGCTCTGCTTCCTCTTAAATGCTTTGCTGCTTAGAAATTTCTTCCACCAGATACCCTAAATCATCTCTCTCAAGTTCAAAGTTCCACAGATCTCTAGGGCAGGAATAAAATGCTGCCAGTCTCTTTGCTAAAGCACATCAATAGTCACCTTTGCTCCAGTTCCCAGCAAGTTTCTCATCTGCATCTGAGATCACCTCAGCCTGGACTTCATTGTCCACATCACTATCAGCATTTTGGTCAAAACTATTCAACAGGCCTCTAGGAAGTTCCAAACTTTCCCACATCTTCCTGTCTTCTTCTGAGTCCTCCAAATTGGCCCAACTTTTGCCTGTTATCAATTCCAAAGTCACTTCCACATTTGTGGGTATTGTTATAGCAGTATCCTACTCTCTGCATTGGCAATTTCATGCTATGAGGAAATACTCTAGACTGGCTAACTTATAAAGAAAGAGATTTAATTGAATTACAGTTAGACATGGCTGGGGAGGCCTCAGGACACTTACAATCATGGTGGAAGACACCTCTTCACAGGGTGGCAGGAGAGAGAATGAGTACCAAGCAAAGTGGGGAGCCCCTTAAAAACCCATCGCATCTCATGATAGCTCACTCACTATCACAAGAACAGCATGGGGAAAGCTACCCCCATGATTCAGACATTTCCACCTGGTTGTGCCCTTATCGTGAGCCATAATCATGACACTGCACTCTGGCCTGGGTGACAAAGTAAGACCCTGCCTCAAAAACAGATATATATATATATATGGCTCATGATATATGTTCAATAAAATTATTATTAGTAGTAGTAGAAGACACAATTAGAACAGTATAATGCTAGCCTACTTTTCTCTAGGGCTTACTTGTGGAACAAGAGGCTCCCAGTGGAGCATAAAAGAAAATGGAAAGTATTTTCTTTCAAATAGTAGACCCTCTATCAATGTTAATTTGTTTGTTTTTCTCACAAACAGCATGCTTTCTGCCTTCTGTCATGAAGATCTTGTTGCAAATGTGCCCTGTGAGGCCACATTATTTAGTCATGATTCTATTTTTGCTCATCACTTCTGACTTCTCAGAAAAAAGGCAGCATGAGAATTTATGTTGCTCCTTTTCTTTCCATCTGTTTATTTTGCTTTATTAGTAGCAGTCTTCAGTTCACTCACGAGATTATAAATTCAACTATGAACATGACTTTCTATTTTTACTCAATCACAAGCATTGAAGAAAGGAAATATTTAAACACTCTCACTTGAGAAGCTATTTGATGTATACACTGTTTTCCCAAAAATGTCATTTTAAATGTGTTTACAACAAGGTTTCCTATTATTATAAGTAAACAATCTCACAGTCTTGAATACTTTTATTTGAATGTTTCAGAGAGTTAGAATTTATGATTTCACTTTGCATTGAAATTATATATATGAATCAGAAAACTTTTGTTGTTATTAATTGTTCTCTGATGAGATTTGTGTTAGGTTACTACAATTCTAGACCATGTGAGGAAAAGGTAAATACTCCTGCTAAATTTGGGGACACTGAAGTGATTTACCATAAATTGGCCACATTTTTATATGGGAAAAAGCATAAATATAGACTAGTTCCTTGTGAATATAAACTGTATTTATTTTCTTATTTGCATTTCTAATATGCATAGAGTATATTTCTGAAGTGAGAAAAAGGAAAATTTTAGAATCATGCTATTTTTAACAGTCAATTTTATGAATTATACAAAGACAAATTTGAGGATTATTTTCCTTTAAAACACTTTCATTTCTTATTTTTCTTCTTAAACTCAATGAAACAGAAAAGCCTACTACAAAATTTAACACAATGTTAGAATTATTTAGAATATATTCCCTCTTATTCCCCAACAGAAATCGGAAAACATTTTAAAGTATTTTTAAAATTCCTGTTTCTGAAAACTCAGTTGTTTTTATATTGTAAGAGTAAACTGAAGTATATCCAAGAGGTGAATGAATGAGCATGCAAAATTTTACTCAAAAATATGTCTCCTTAGTATAAAGAATATTTTGAATTAAAAAAATCATAGAAATCAACAGGCCCTGGAAGATACTCTGTTCCTATCTATATAAAGATTAGACTGACCCACTGAGAAAATAAATATTTTTTTTTCTCCTCCCTATTATCTCATTATCTATTGCAGGAAAGAAGACAAAGAAT
>NW_016808205.1:27190-30489 GCF_001698545.2 Rhinopithecus bieti
GGTAGAGAGAAATATGCTCCAAATTTTGCTTATAGGAGTATATTTTATTCAATTGTTAAAAGAAATAGCTTTCATTTTTGGGGCTGTGAAAAACAAACAAATAATCAGCAACGTTTTAAGCAAAAATCATAAAAGGATTATTTCAGTCTTCTGTTAGCTCAGTCCATGTAGTTAACTCCTATTCTGCTTGATCATTATGAACATTTTCACTCTCAGAGTCCTGAATGTTTTTTTTTTTCTTTACTCTAGTGTCATAATCTCTAAAGTTACCAGAAACCTGCATTCAAAAGCAGACATATGGACCACTGTAACAAAATAGAGAAGCTGGAAACAAATCCATACACCTACAGTGAAATTATTTTGACAAATGTACCAAGAATAAAACTGGATAAAAGACAATCTCTTCAGTAAATAATGCTGGGAAAACTGGGTATGCATATGCAGAAAATGGAAGTAGATCTTTTCTCTTGTTATATACAAAATCAAACAAAGATAGATTACAGATTTAAATTGAAGACCTCAAACTATAAATGTATTCAAAGAAGACATTAAGAAAAAACTATGACATTGTTCTGGGCAAAGATTTCTTGAGCAATACCCCACAAGCACAGGCAACCAAAGTAAAACTGAACAAATTGGATCATATCAAGTTAAAATGCTTCTGTGCAGCAAAGGGAAACCATCAACAAAGTGAAGAGACAACCCATAGAATGGGATAAGATATTCACAAATTATACATTTGACAAGAAGTTAATAACCAGAATATATAAAGAGCTCAAACTACTCTATAAGAAAAAATTTAATAATCCAATCATAAATTGGGCAAAATATTTGAATAAACATTTCTCAAAAGAAGACATACAAATGACAAACAGGTACATGAAAAGGTGCTTCATATTATTAAACATAAGATAAAAGCAAATTAAAACCATAATGAGATAGCATCTTGCCCCAGTTAAAATGGTTTATATCCAACAGGCAGGCAATAAATAGCAAATGTGGATAAGGATGTGGAGAAAAGATAATCCTTGTACCCTGCTGGTGGGAATGTACCTTACCGCTACCACTATAGACAACAGTGTGAAGGTTCTTCAACAAACTAAAAATTGAGCTACCATATGATCCAGCAATCTCACTGCTGGGTATATAGCTAAGATTGGAGGCAACCTAAGTGTTTATTGACAGATTTCTGTATAAAGAAAATGTGGTACATATATACAACAGAGTACTATTTAGCCATAAAAATGAGATACAGTCATTTGCAATAACATGGATGAAACTAGAGATTATTATGTGAAGCAAAATAACGCTGACACAGAAGACAAATAATACATGTTCTAGCTTATTTGTGAAATCTAAAAATCAAAATAATTAAATTTATGGACATAGAGAATAGAATGGTGGTTTCCATAGGCTGGGAAGGGTAGGAGGCAACTGTGTGGAAAGTGGGGATGGCTAATGGGTACAAATAAAATAGTTCAAAAGCATGAATAAGACTTACTAATTGATAGCAAAACAGGGTGATTATAGTCAATAACTTAATTGTACATTTTAAAATAATGCAAAAAGTGTAATTGGATTGTTTGTAACTCAAAGTATAACTGTTTGAGGGGGTGGATACTCAGCTTTTCATGATATGTTTATTTCACATTGCACACCTGTATCAAAACATCTTATGCCCCATTCAACTATACACATCTACTATGTACCCACAAATGTAACACAATTAAAAAATAAATTAAATATTAAACATACATCTACCATTTGAAATCACCATTGAGAAAATGAAAAGTGTATATGCCCATACAAAGACTTATACACAGATATTCATAGCAGTTTTTTTGTAATACCCCCAAACTGGAAATGACCCAAATATTCATAAACAGTTGAATAAATAAATAAAATGTGGTATATCAATAAAAAAAATATTCAGCAGTAACTACTGAATATTAAATACAAGCAATATTAAATACATAAAACATGGAGGATGGAAAAATGAGGAATTTTTCAATAAAGTTTCAGTTACACAAGATGAATACATTCTAGAGACTTGCTATAGAACACAGTGCCTATACTTAACAGGAGAATTTTGTGCCCTTCAACGTTTGCTGAGGGTACATTTCATGTTCTCATGTTATATGTTCTTACCACAAAAAAAGAAAGGAACACAAGAAAGGTGCTGGATACGNAATAAATAAATTTAAAAAAAAAGAAACTGACTGATGAGAAATTGCCTAACTTTGAAAAAATATTCATTAAAAAATCCATATTCCACCTAGTCATGTGCTGAATATCAGCATTATAAGGAGCCATTTCAAAATCTAGTTTTATGTAACATGTACCCTTCTTAAAATTTTCATAAAATGTAATATCTGTTGGTAGCACTACTGATAACATTATAAGAAAATGCTGAATTACTATCACATAGAAAATTATAAAATAGAAAATAAACTTAGAGTTTAGTATAGAGTGTCTGAACATGTGTGCAGCAAAGGGATCAGTTGGGGAGGATGACTTAATGAGATATGTGTAATATACTTTCATCTACTTTTATTTGTTTTATAGTTTCCTAGTAAATTATAAGCAGTGATTATACCCGTAATCTTTGGCTTTATGGAAAAGTATAAAATAGCTCTTCAGTTTTATTATGACTGTATACAGATATTTTATTTACAAAAATATGTGCTATTAAAAAAATAAATATGTGCAGTTTTGTATATTAATTATACCTCATGAAGCTATTAAAAATAATACATAGAAGTTTATTCCCAAAACAGAGAACTTCAAAAAACTTTTCACAAGATAGTCACTCTAATCTACATCAAGTGAAATGAGCCAGTTACAGAAGATCAGATATGGCATGACTACACTTATGTGAGGTGTTTAAAATAATCAGAGTCATACAAAGGGAGATAGGAATGGTGGGACTGCAGAAAGGAAAAAAAAAAAATGGAGAGTTGTTTCTTAATTGGTATAAAGTTTCAGTTATTCAAGATGAATGTGTACTAGAGATTTGCTGTACAACATAGTACCTTATTTAACAATATTTTATTGTGCACTTAAAATTATCTTAAAAAGGTAGACCTCATATTAAGTGTTCTTACCAAAAAAAAGAGACACAACAAAACTTTGAAGGTAATGAGTATGTCTATAACCTTGATTCTGGTGATGGTTTCACAGATAGGATGAAACTCACAACATTGCATACTAAATATACAAATGTGTGTATCAATTGAACTTTAGTAAATCTTTTAAAGTTAATTGAAAATAAGAGAAGGTTTATTTATGAATTATCTTAT
>NW_016808206.1:0-1587 GCF_001698545.2 Rhinopithecus bieti
GACCTTCTCCAACCAGGTATGGGAACGAACAGTAACCTGTTGTTGCCTGCCCCAACACCCTTAAAGGTAGGGAAATAAAAACCTGGCTTAATGTATAAAGCAACATTGGGGTAATGTCACCATGGGATGGTTGCCTGCCATAACCTGGAGTTGTTGCTCCCTGTATTACTACTGTGACCTCTGGGTCCAGGGTTCCACCCGGTGGGCACATCTCCCCACTAGAAAAACTCCCTCAGCCTAGGGGGTGGAATACAAAGCCTATGTGTTAAACCTGTGTGTCCGGGGCCTATGTACCCAGAGTCTATGTATAAGGCTTATGTGTTGGACCTGTGTGTCCAGGGCCTGTGTGCCCAGAGCCTATGTATAAGGCCTCTGTATCAGACCTGTGTGTCCAAGGCCTATGTCTGCTTTGGTCTAGGGGGTGGAGTGTAAGGAAAATGGACATGCTGCGGTCCAGAATAGGCCAAGGCAGACATCCAGTCCAGCATGACTCAATGAGTTTGGAGCGCTGGTGCACAACTCCACTCATTATGTAGCCATGCCACGTGAGGTGCATGAGGTGATCACCCAAGTGAGCTCATGCTTGGCTTGGAGTCACTGTTGTCTGTAAAAGGCATAACTACCCTGCTGACACTGTACATGCAGCTTGTGCCCAGGTCGGCTTGCACCCAGGTTCACGCCTAGGCTCACTTGCATCCAGAGAAAGAGTAAAGCCATGTGGAAACTCCCTATGATTCCTTGAGTGTTCTTTCAGCTGCCTGCCACTTGTCCACCCACTCCGCTTGGTCCTTAGCTTGGGCTGGAACCTGATATTTGGTGTGACATGCCCCAAAATTTATATAATGATTTAAAGAGTATAGATTTATATATGTAACATATAATTATTAAAAATTATATATTTGCAATGTGTTTATATATATATATATGCGCATATGTAATGAATATTTTGAAGGCTTGGGGGAATCTTTGCTCATTAAGTCTGCTCCTATTAGAGTAGTAATGGGGGCAGTACCTACTGAGTCTTACTCCCTTCCAGCTAAGTATTATTCCCAACTGATAACTCTTTCCCTGTCTTTTAAGTTTCAACAAGTAGGACAACATATGTTGTCTTTCTATTGTTGACGGAGGACACAGATAAAACAAATAAATCACCTTTTTTTAAAAAAAATTAGAATTCATACACACACACATATATGCTAAACTTTCATGTCAAAAATGGTTACAATCCATTTAGATTGTAAGTTATTAGAATATCCTAG
Source organism: Rhinopithecus bieti (assembly GCF_001698545.2). NCBI lineage: Eukaryota > Metazoa > Chordata > Mammalia > Primates > Cercopithecidae > Rhinopithecus > Rhinopithecus bieti. The sequence goes on from NW_016808206.1 coordinate 1,260, forward strand.
AAGAACACAGATACTGTAGCCCCACTTATTTCTATAGTATAAGTCATTTTGAAGAGTAGATTTTGCTATTTACATTTTCTAAGATTACAGAAATATAAATTCAACTCATATAATGCATAGTGTTAAAAAGCTTAACCACAGAGCAATGATACACTCTGAAATAATTCCCATTAAAAAGACTGAACCAAGTTAAACTGATTTGCTCCAATAATTTTTATTACATACACCTTTTCTAATCCCTTTCACTTTGATAGATACACAACTTAAAAAATGTTTTGTTAACTAGTTAAGTAAAAGTTAAAGAAAAAAACACAAGAATGTACTTTTA
>NW_016808207.1:0-2931 GCF_001698545.2 Rhinopithecus bieti
TCAAATAAAATATGTTATTAAGATTAATCATCCCTGTTTCTTTTTTTGTACTGTGGCTACTAGAAAATCTAAAATTACACATGAACTTGCATGGTTATATATGATTCAATTGCGAATGTGTATCTTTTATAAGATGATCTAATTAGAAACAAGGTGGTCTGAATTTTGATTTTTTAAAATATTTTCTTTTGGTTGTAATTTGTGATTTCAGGGCAAAAGCTGGGCAATTATTGAGGGATTTGTTAGTGAGCCAAGGGGACTTGGGTCAGTTGAAGCCTGACTCTTCCAAAAAAGCTGGCCTTCTAGAACTAAATTAAAACCACAAATAATTACAGCCATGTATTGTTATGAGAGAAAGTAGCTAAAGCCATTCAAGTTTCTGTAACGTAGCCAATGACACCTGAAAAAGCAAATATAATTTTTTCTGTGGAAAATGACAGTGAAATATCTGATCACAGATTCTTCCATAGCAAGTGCACTAACAGCCTATACTGATTTGAAATAACTGACTAAAAATGCTTAATCAGATAAGAATTTTACTTCAGAATTGAAAATTAAATAAATTCAATCAGGAGTGAGGTTGGAGCAAGATGGCAGAATTGAAGGCTCTAATGATTGCCACACCCTCCCCAATAAGGACAACAATTTAACAACTATTAACACAAAAAAAGTTCCTCCATAAGGACCAAAAATCAGGTGAGTGAACATTAACAGTACCTGGTTTTAACCTCATCTTGCTGAAAAAGGCATTAAAGAGATATAAAACACAAGGACAGCAAACCAAACACCGCATGTTCTCACTCATAGGTGGGAATTGGACAATGAGAACACTTGGACACAGGGTGGGGAACATCACACACCGGGTCCTATTGTGGGGAGGGGGGAGTGGGGAGGGATAGCATTAGGAGATATACCTAATGTAAATGATGAGTTAATGGGTGCAGCACACCAACATGGCACATGTATACATATGTAACAAACCTGCACGTTGTGCACATGTACCCTAGAACTTAAAGTATCAAAAAAAGAGATATAAAAAAAGTTTTAAATTTCTGATGCCACCCCTCCCCCATCCCCCAACAGAAGCAGCTCTGTGTAGAGAGCATTTCTGTGCACTGGGGAGAGAGAGAGTGCAGCAACTGTGAGGCATTGAACATAGGACTGCCCTGTTACAGCAGAAGACAAATCCAAAGCAAACCCACATGACAACCACCCACAGAGGGAGTATTTAAATGAGCCCCTAGCCAGAGGGTAGTCACTGATCCCAGTGGTCTGAACTTGAGTTCCTATAAGCCTCACTACCACTGGTGTGGCTCCAAGTACATTTGAAAAGCAGTCTAGTCCACAAGGACTGCAGCACCTCTGGAATAAGAGCCAAGAATGGGGCACAGTGGGGCAGGATTGGGGGCATGCACTTACTGAGACACCAGCCAGTATGGCAAAGGGAATGCTGACATAACCCCTTCCCTAGCCCCAGATTTCATAGCTCGTGGTGTCAGAAGAGATCTCTTCCTTCTGCTTGAGGAGAGGAGAGGAGAGGAAAAAGTCAGGAGGAGTTTGTCTTGCATCTAGGATACCATGTCAGCTACAGCAGAATAGGGTACAAAACAGAGTCATGAGGCCCCCTTTCTAGCCCCTAGTTTCAGTACAACAATTCCAGACACACCTTGGGCCAGAAGAAAAACCAATGCCTTGAAGAGAAGAATGCCTTAATGGCAGTATTCATCTTCTGCTCACTGAAGATACTTTAGACCCTGAATAACCAGCAGCAATATCCAGGTACTGTGTCAAGGGTATTAGGCGAGACTCTGAGACTCACTGGCTTCAGAAAAGACTCAGTACATTCCCAGTGGTAGTAGCTATGGGTCAAGACTCTTCACTTGTGAAAAGTGGAGGAAAAAGGAAAGGGGACTTTCTCTTTCAACTTAGGTGCCAGATCAGCCACAGGAAGGTAGAGCAACATGCAGCCTCTTAGGTACCTAGTTCTATGACTTGCCTCCTGCAGGGCATTTTTGGACCTGCCCTGGGGTAGGCGGAGCCCACTGCCCTGAAGGGTGAGTCCCATCATTAACTCCAAGCTGCCTGAAGAGTCCAGAGGCCTTAAGTGAACACCAGCAGTAGTCTTGGCAATTCTTCATGTGGGCTTGTGGTGGGAGTGACCATAGTGTGAGTCTCCTCTGCCTTTGGAAATGAGAGAGAAAAGGGGGAAGAACAGTGTCTTGTGGTTTGCATGCCAGCTCAGTCACAGTACAGTAGAAAGCTATGTAGAATTCTAAAGTTTTTAAATCTACTCTCTGGTTCCCAGATGGCACATTTGGAACTGTTGAGGGCTGGAGGAAACTTGCCACCCTGAAGTGAAGGGCACAGACCTGGCAGGCTTTGCCACCTGCTGAGTACAGAGCCCCAGAGCCTTGAGTGAATATAGGCCACAACAAGGGAGTGGTTACAGTAGGCATTCAGTGAGACCCAGTGCTATGCTGGCTTCGGGACTGACCCAATGCAATCCTAAAAGTGGTGGAAACTGGGGTGCTTGTGCCACTCCAAGCACAGCTCCAGGTGACTCACAACAGAAAGACGAGACAGACTCTGTTTGCTTGAGAGAAAGTAAGGAAAGAGAACAAGAATTCCTGCTTGGTAATCCAGCAGATTCTCCCAGATCTAGTCCAAGACCATTAAGGTTGTACCTCTAAGAGTCTGGAAGAAATACAATGTTAATGGGCTTGAGGTACTCCCTAAAGCAGATATAGCTTAAAACACAACATTTAAGTCAATTATAGTATCTGGAAACTTTTCACAAGAAAGATAGGTACAAACAAACTCAATGCTACAAGAAATAGTTAACTCATCAATGCCCAGACACAGAAGAGCATCTCACAATACCAAGACCATCCAGGAAAACATGACCTCACCAAAAAAAAAAAAAAAAAAAAA
>NW_016808207.1:4910-10636 GCF_001698545.2 Rhinopithecus bieti
TAAAAAAAAGTAATAATACATTCTCTGAAGACACAAAACTCACTGGAAAAGTAAGTAAATAGAAAAAGACAGAATATTATAACAATGTAGCTGTGACAAGTAAATTAATCTTATCTCAAGTAGAAAGACTAAATAAGGAACCAATTAAAAATAATAACTGCAACAACTTTTTAAGACATAGAACACACAAGAAGATATAAATAGATACAACAAAAAGTTAAAAGCAGAGGGAAAATGTAAGGAATAGAGTCTTTACTATAGTTTTCTTTTTTGCTATTTACACAAAAAGTCTTAGGTTATCAAATTAAAATAATGGTTTATATAATGGAATTTGCAAGCCTCATGGTAACTTCTTAACACAAAATAAAACACAAAGCATACACAAAAAATAAAAAAGTAAAAAACTAAATCATATCACCATAGAAAATCACCTTCAATCAACAGAAGACAGCAAGAAAAGAAAAAAAGGGAAGACCACAAAATAATCAGAAACAATAACAAAATAGGATAAGTAAGTTCTTAGTTATCCATAATAACACAGAATGTAAATGGACTACAGTCTCCAATGAAAAGACGTAGGATGACCAAATGGATAAAAAAAGAAGGCCCAATTATCTGTTGCCTACAGGAAACACACTTCACCTATAAAGACACACACAGACCGAAATGAAAAGGATGGAAACAGATATTCCATGCCAATGGAAACCAAAAAAGAGGAGTTGCTATACTTATATCAGCTAAAATATATTTCAGACAAAAACCATAAGAGGAAATTAATGTTACTATATAATAATAAAGGGGTCAATTCAGCAAGAGGATATAACAATTTTAAATATATATGCACCCAACGCTGAAACACCCAGATATGTAAAGGAAATATTAGAGATAAAGAGAGAGATAGGTCTCAAGGTAATAATAGATGGAAACTTCAACAACCCACTTTCAGCACTGAATAGGTCTTTCAGACAGAAAATTCACAAAGAAACTGTCAAAGAATCCTTTGGTTGCCACTTCGCCAGCCAGAAGCCTCTGTGATTGACAATACCTCTGTGTGAGTTTTGCTTGCGCCTGCTGGGCTTGTTTTGCCCACTCAGCCTGGCAGGCTGCACTTGCCTCATGCTACTGGCCTGGATCTCATGCCTGCCAAGGGCAAGCCAGGCACAGAGTGATGAAGGTGTGTGAGCAAGCAAGCACAGGGTCCAACCACTGCGCACAGCCAGGCATGCCAGCTGCTGGGGAGGGGCAGACAGCTCCAGGCACCAGCACAGGAACCAACTCTGTGCAAGGCTGAAGCTGGACCAGACGTACCACAAGCAGATTCCACTCTGGGGATCAATGTCTGGGGAAGGGGAATGTTGTGGTGCCCAAAAGCTTGAAGATGCCAGGAACCTCAGACCCCCCCAAAGGGTGTTATGCATGTTTCAGTCTTGTCTCAGGGAGCCCTGAGGTTTGGGCTCCCCGAAGGGTTGCAACTCTTCCGTCCCTCCTGTTACCACAGGGCAATGAATAGTGGTGTGCAGGGGCAGTATGAGGGCCATTTGTGTTACAGATCTTTCAGTCCTTCCTCCCTACTCGATGGCTTCTGGTCTGGCCCAGCCATGATGCTGCTTTCCAATGTGTAGGGCCACTGCCTGGCACTGGCAGAGGAAGGAAGGGCTGAGCCCCCAGAAGAGTTGCCAGTCTTCACTCCCACAGTCCAGGAGCATATCAGCACCCGCAGCTTGGTGAGTCAGCCAGGAATATCTTACAGCTCCTTTCACTCTTCCGGTTGGTGGTTCCCAAGTTCTTATCCTGCATCTGGGAAGAATGAGGTCACATGGATAACTGGAGGGTAAGCAAGGCAGAGAGGAGCTCTATTGAGTGACAGAACAGCTCTCAGCAGAGAGGAAACCTGAGTGGGTGGTTTCTATCTGCAGGAAGGTCTTCTCAATGAGTGCAGAGGAAACCCTAATTGAGTAACTCCTATCCACAGGCAGGTCTCCCAGTGAATCTCTGAGTCTGGATGAGTCTAGAGTTTATATGGGCTCAGAAGGGAGGAAGTGTGTGCTGATTGGTCCATGGGCAGCTATGAACCAGCCTGAAAAAGTGCCATCTGATTGGCTGAAAGGCATCAGGGAAGTTCTCACTCTGGGTTGCAGACTGCACCTGGAACTGGGTCCCCAGGCTTCAGGCCATCCCTGGCTTGAAGGTGGGTGATGTGGCTTGGCCATGTCCCTACTGAAATCTCATCTTGAATTGTAGCTCCCACAATTTCCACATATTGTGGGAGGGACCAAGTGGGAAGTAATTGAATTATGGGGTTGTGTCCTTCCTATACCTTCTCATGATGCAGAATAGGTCTCAGAAGATCTGATGGTTTTATAAAAGGGAGTGCCCCTGCACAAGTTCTATCTTGTCTGTCACCATGTAAGATGTGCCTTCCACCTTCTACCATGATTGTGAAGCCTACCCAGTGATGTGGAACAGCGAGTCCATTAAATCTTCTTTTATTTATAAATTACCCAGGCTTGGGCACGTCTTTATCAGAAGCATGCAAATGAACTAATACAGAAAACTGGTAACTGGTACTGGGAGTGGGGTGCTACTGTAAAGACACCTGGAAATGTGGAAGCAACTTTGGTACTGGGTGACAGGCAGAGGTTGTAACCATTTGGAGGACTCAGAGGAAGACAGAAAGATGTGGGAAAGTTTGGAACTTCCTAGAGACTTGTTGAATGGTTTTGACCAAAATTCTGATAATGATATGAACAATGAAATCCATGCTCAGGTGGTCTCAGATGGAGATGAGGAACTTGTTGGGAACTGGAATAAAGATGACTCTTGCTATGTTTTAGCAAAAAGACTGGTGGCATTTTGCCCCTGCCCTAGAGATTTGGGGAACTTTGAACATGATAGAGATGATTTAGGATACCTGATGGAAGAAATTTCTACGCAGCAAAGTATTCAAGATATGACTTGGGTTCTGTAAAAAGCATTCAGTTTTAAAAGAAAGGTAGCATAAAAGTTCAGAAAATTTGCATCCTAATGATGTAATAGAAAAGAAAAATCAATTTCTCTGAGGAGAAATTCAAACTGCTGCAGAAATTTGCATAAGTAATAAGGAAATAAATGTTAATCGCCAAAGCAATGGGGAAAATGTCTCCAGGACATGTCAGAAAGTTTTGCGGCAGCCCATCCAATCAAAGGCCTGGAGGACTAGAAGGAGAAAATGGTTTTGTGGGCTGGGCCCAGGACCACCCTACCCAAGACCATGGGAACCCACCTCTTGCATCAGCATGACCTGGATGTCAGACATACAGTCAAAGGAGATCATTTGGAAGTTTTAAAAAATGACTGCCCTATTGGATTTTGGACTTTCATGGGGCCTGCAGCCCCTTTGTTTTGGCCAATTTATCCCATTTGGAATGGCTGTATTTACTTAATGCCTGTACCCACATTGTATCTAGGGAGTAACTAACTTGATCTTGATTTTACAGGCTCACAGACAGAAGGGACTTGTTTTGTCTCAGATAAGACTTTGGATTGTGGGCTTTTGAGACAGTGCTAAAATGAGTTAAGTCTTTCAGGGACTGTTGGGAAGGCATGATTGGTTTTGAAATATGAGGACATGAGATTTGGGAGGGGTCGGGGTGAAATGATATGGTTTGGCTGTCTCTCTACCCAAATTTCTTCTTGAATTACAGCTTCCACAATTCCCACATGTCATGGGAGTAACCCTGTGGGAGGTAATTGAATCATGGATGCAGTTCTGTCTTGTGCTGTTCTTGTGAAAGGGAATAAATCTCATGAGATCTGAGGGTTTTTTAAAGGGGAGTTTGCCTGCACAAGTTCTCTCTTATCTCTCACCATGTAAGACGTGCCTTCCACCTTCTGCCATGATTATGATTCCTCCCCAGCCACGTATAACTGTGAGTTAATCAAAGCTCTTTTTCTTTATAGATTCCCAGTCTTGGCTATGTCTTTATCAGCAGCATGAGAACACACTAATACAGTGGAGTTTCACTGGGGACCTGCCCCTCCCACCTTGGAACCTCTCTGTCTCCCACTGTCATCAACTTGCTGTCCATGGTGGGCAGGCTGTCTTCACCAAGGGGAGCCTGCAAACCCACACTGAGCTGCCCTCGGCTCTCCAGCCTCTATCCTGAGCTCGTTGGCACCCAACATCTTTAGGGGGTTGAGGTGGCAGGGGGTTTGGTGTCTCAGCACTGCTGCAAGTGTACTCACACCCGGCCAGGTCATGACAGCACTTGGGCTTGGCCACAACATTCCTCCTCACCAAAGCATGCATTGGGAGAGGGGAGGGGCCAGAGAGCAGGAGCAGGCACTTCTGAGTCTGCAGAGGCAGGGGGCTTCCCAGGACCCCAAGAGCACAGGGATTCCTGGGTCTGTAGCCATGGGCACTTGCTCTAATCACGATGGAATGAAACTATAATTTAATACCAAGAGGAGTTTTGGAAATTGTACAACTACATGAAAATTAAACAATATGCTATCGAATGATCAGTGATTCAATGAAGAAATTAAAATGTATGTTGAAAGTTTTCTTGATACTAATAGTGGAAACAGAACATACGAAAAGATATGGGACACAACAAAAGCAGGAAAAAATCTAACAATTGGCTCAAAAAATGTGCAAAAGATCTGAATAGACATTTCTCAAAAGAAGACATGCAAATGACACTCAGGCATATGAAAAGCTGCTCAACATTGTTGATCATCGCAGAAATGCAAATAAAAATTACAATGAGATATCATCTCACCCCAGTTAAAATGGCTATGTCCAAAAGTAGACAATAATAAATGCTAGTGAGGATGTGCAGAAAAGAGAACACTGGTACACTGTTGATGGGAATGTAAATTAGCATGACCACTATGGAGAACAGTTTGGAGGTTCCTCAGAAAACTAAAAGTAGAGCTACCATATGATCCAGCAATTTCACTCTTGGATATGTATTCAAAAGAAAGGAAATCAGCATATTGTACAGATATCTGCACTCCCATGCTTGTTACAGCACTTTTCACAATAGCCAAGATTTGGAAGCAAGCTAAGTGTCCATCAACAGATGAATGGATAAAAAAATGCAGTACATATTCACAATGGAGTATTATTCAGCCATGAAAAGAATTGAGATCCTGTCATTTGCAACAACATGGATGTAACTGTAAGTCCCTATGCTAAGTAAAATAAGCCAGGCACAGAAAGACAAATATCACATGTTCTCACTTATTTGTGGGATCTAAAAAAATGAAAGGGTGGAACTCATGGAGACAGAGAGTAGAAGGATGCTTACTAGAGGCTGGGAACATTAGTTGGGTTGTAGAAAAACTGGGGTAAGCTAATGTGTACAAAAAGATAGTTAGAAAGAATGAACAAGACCTAATGTTTGAAAGCACAGCACGGTGACTTTATTCAATCATAGTTTAATTGCACATTTTAAAATAACTAAAAATATAACTGCCTTGTTCATAACACAAAGGATAAATGCTGGAGTGACTGGATTCCCCATTTTATGTGATGTGATTATTGTACATTGCATGCCTGTATCAAAATATCTCATATACCCCATAAATACATCTTTATACCTATTACTTTGATGCTTGCTGTATATCCTGGAGATTTTTGTTTGAATGAATGAGAAATTAGAAAATGCGATGGCTGAAAAAAAAAGTGGAAGAACATTGTTTGGTGGGTTATGTGTTTTTTTTTTTTTTTTTTTTTTTTTTTT
>NW_016808207.1:10942-30913 GCF_001698545.2 Rhinopithecus bieti
TGCAGTGGCCAGATCTCAGCTCACTGCAAACTCCGCCTCCCGGGTTTACGCCATTCTCCTGCCTCAGCCTCCCGAGTAGCTGGGACTACAGGCGCCCGCCACCTCGCCCGGCTAGTTTTTTGTATTTTTTTAGTAGAGACGGGGTTTCACCGTGTTAGCCAGGATGGTCTCGATCTCCTGACCTCGTGATCCGCCCGCCTCGGCCTCCCAAAGTGCTGGGATTACAGGCTTGAGCCACCGCGCCCGGCCGGTGGGTTATGTATTTAACAGTCTTATGAATGTGCTACTCCATTATGAGTGCCTGGGAAGAGAGCTAGTGTGATTAGAGATACAAGGTATTTCAGTAAAATACTGGAGGTAATTAATAATGTCAAATTTAGCAAGGAGAACAGATATTGATAAAGATTCCATAAGACCATCCAGACTCTGTCATGTAATTAGAGGCTACCAATTTCATTTTTTTCTGGCATAATATATTTGCTCTCAAAACTAAACTTTATTATAGAATTAATTTTTAATAAAAATAGCCATTAAGGTCATGAATATTGCATGATTAATGTACCATATGATTGTATGAACTGTATCATCACCAGAGTAAATGTATCATGTAATTGCATGAATAAATGTAAAATTTTATGATTAAATATGAATCTCTATCCCTTGTAACTAATTTTCATGTGTGAAAAAAATGAATCAGCACTTACCACTTCTCTTCGGTTGGGGTCATCCCACTCTGCAAATCAACTCTGCCTCTCCATATTTCTAATTAGTTAAGTTTCCTCATTTACGTTATTCCATGGCTAGGATTGTCAGACATGGCAAATAAAAATAGAGGACATCAAGGTAAATTTGAATTGTGCATAAACAACAGGTATTATTTTACTATTAGCATGTCATGTATAATAGTATTCATTGTTTATATAAAGTTTAAATTTTAATGAGTTTCTTCTATTTTATCTGACATCACCACTACTAGTGCTTTCCTTTCAGGACACTTACTACCTGCCCTCTCTAAATCATAATTTCTTACACTTCCTTCATAGTAGCCCAAACGTATGAAACCAGATTCACCTATTGGTTAATAATGAAAATTTTCTGAAGTTTTGTTCCTATTTTCTGAAATAGGAACAAAATATGCCACTTCGCATAAGATGGTGAAAGCTCTACCTTTTAAACCTAAGCCTTGGCAGTTTTTATTAACTCAATCCAATCTCTCTTTTCTCTTCCTTTCTTTAATTTGTAATTTTGATCTCTCTTTACAATTTACAATGTTCTTCTGAAAATCCTACCACTAGGTCGTAAACATTGCTTTTTTCTCTTAATGGTTTCTGTCATAACCGAACTTTCTGTTTTGCAATATTTTCCTTCTTGTGCCCTAACAAGGCATTTTGACTAGAGTCAGAGTATTCAATCTCTCTATCTCTTTCTCTTTCTCTCTCTTTCCCAGTCACTGCTTTTAGTTTTTGTCCTCCACAGGGCACTATTGTCAGGGGGACAGTTCTTTCACAGTTTCCCTTTGACTACATCAGGGCTACTTTTGTTGCAAAAGAAAGGAAATTTTAGAACATTTTCTTTGTCATGGACTGACATATAGAAGGTTATTGTTACCTATCTAGGGACTTGTTAAAAATAAGGAATTGGGGAGTTGTTAACTTTTGTTTCTTACATTGAGNTACACATATATGTACAGCTGAAAATTCAGTACCACATTAAAAAAATACCTAAACTGTTCACAGTAAGTTATCTAAGAAAACATACCTCATTACAAAATTGAACATTCTAAAAATGTGTCAAATATTTTCATATTTTCTGTAAGTCTTGAAATACTGTATACCACACAATTATTGTCCCACTCTCACCTACTGAAGGCTTGAATAAATATTTCAGTCTTGGAAGTTTTGACATCATGCTGTATAACCTTATTGTCCATGTGTTTGATCCTGATTTTGAGTTCCTTTTCTTCCTTATCCAATGATTTTTGTTACCTAATCACTGTTTTAACCAGTAAACACAATAAAATGAAAATGACAGATATCTCTCCTAGCTACTTCCATCTGCCAATGTCCAAATAGTAAAGTATCTCTACAAGCCATTCACTCTTTATTGTGCCATTGTCCCTCTAAATCTTTGTACTTTCTTGCTCTTTACCAAAACTATATTTATAAACTCTTACAGTGTGTCCTCTAAATTTTTTCTCTGTGTAATGGGCAACTTCCCTTGTAGCCTCCACTACTCTGAGCATTTTCCCACCTTTTATTTTTTAACTGCAAACACTTTCCTCTGAAGACATTATTGAGTTCTGTAATTCTCTCAAATTGATATTACTCTGCTTATTCTCCCCCATAGTACACATCTCCAAGTCTAGCAGAGGGTTTCATCTCCTAGTCCCTTCCTAGTACTGCTTTCCATACTACTAATTCCCCAACCTCTTAGAAAACAAACTTGATGCTGCAAAGTTCATGGCTATTTCACTAGGCTTTCCCTTTCACAGTTACTGATATTATGATTATGATTATGATTATTTGAGACAGAGTTTCACTCTTCTTGCCCAGGCTGCAGTGCAATGGCACAATGTAGGCTCACTGCAACCTCTGCCTCCCAGGTTCAAGCAATTCTCCTGCCTCAGCCTCCTGAGTAGCTGGGATTACAGGCATATGCCACCACACCAGGCTAATTTTGTATTTTTAGTAGAGACAGGGTTTCTCCATGTTGGTCAGGCTGGTCTTGAACTCCTGACCTCAGGTGATTGGCCTGCCTCGGCCTCCCAAAGTGTTGGGATTACAGGCGTGAGCCACCACGCCCTGCCGATAATTGTTTACCCTTCTATATTAAACATGTATTTTTATTTTCTGTATTTTCAATCTTTAACATCTAGAGATTTACTAACATTGGAGGAATTGCTGCCTCCTGGGGTTAGCTAGTTCCTAGATATACTTAAAAAAAAAAAAAAGTCACCTGGGAACACACCTTTCAAATGTAAACCAGGAGGTCCAGGTGCCAGATAACTAAAGGCAGCCCCACCCCAGAGCCTGCTGCAATTACTCAAACTAGCCAATTGAGCTGTTTACCTTCACTTGCATTTTCCTTCCCATGGCAACCAAAATAAAGGCTCTTGCCCACAATTTCTACTGCTACCTCTTCCTTCTGGTTCAACCCAGTGCTTCTCTGTGTGGTCCTTCATGCATTTTTCTCTTTGGATCTGTTAGTATAACAAAGTCTTTTCAATGGCAGTCATCTCATGATTTGTTGGCCTCACCATATCTGAATAATAAGAAAACCTATATTTTAAAACAGTGAAGAGCTTGGGAAAATGCTCACAACCTTCTTTTCAACAATCTTGGTTGATTCCAAGTTTACATGAAGACTCATTTCAACATTGTGGCCTGAGATTGACTATATCGGGTTTAAGAACTTTCTCTATCCTCCTTCAGTCACCCACTGTTATTATCACATATTGGACCTCACCAATATTATTAAGTGTTCCTCTTTTAATGTCACTAAAACATTCCACTTTGCCCCAAATCTTTCTTTTCCAGTTTGCTTTTCCTACTAGTCCATACAGAAGACTAATCCTTAAATTTACTGAAGTGTGTAGTCCCTTGATTTCTATGATTTATTTTTCCCCATCACATGCCCTTACTTTTATTTATTTACCTTCCCATCGACCTTAACTTTTATGACCTGCCATTTCAAAATATTTCAGGCCAGTGACCTACTTGCACTTCTCTTTCTACCTTTCAGAAGCTCCTCTTTTGCAAAACATCCACCATTAATAGATATAAGTATCCCCTTTCTCTATGCCTGTACACTACTACTCTCCCTGTGTTGCTGAAAAAAATGTACGGAACACACAATATTTTCACAATGAAGTTTACGAATGTAAGTTTTAAATTGTATACCTCACTTCACACCATCTGATAGTCTTTTTATTTGCCTCTATGCAACATGCTTTCTCTTACAGACTGCAGTATTTATGTTAAACTTTCATTATTCTACTTAAACTTTTAGTCCTCAATTTCAATCTCTGTTTCTCTCAGCATTTGACTATGTCCCAGAATTCGAAGAGAATGTATAAAGCTTCAGACGGGAACTCCCTACCAAATAATTTACCTACATCTGTCTTTATTCCATTCTCCTTTTCTTATGTTAGAACAGAGGAATAACTATCCCTCCTATATGTAAATTCTATTCCTTTTTCTGTGTTTTAAAACTCATCCTCTCCTGCCTTTGCAGGAACCTTACACTAACCAGTATCCATCCCTTTCCTTGAATAATCCAACTCTGCCTCCCAACTAGATTATTCAAATTTGCATTAAAATATATTTTAACTGCTTCCATTGAAACAAAAAACTAGGTCACTTATTCCAAGGAAAGGAAATCAGTATATCAAAGGGATAACTGTACCCCCACATTTATTGCACCACTATTCACAATAACTAAGATATGGAATTAACCCGAATGTCCCTCAACACATAAACGGATAAAGAAAATGTGGTACATACACACAATGGAATGCCCTTTGGCCACAAAATAAGAGTGAAATAATGTCATTTGCAGCAACATGAATGAAACTGGTTGACCGTATGTCACGTGAAATAAGTCAGGCACAGGAAGAAAAATATTGCATGTTCTGACTCATGTGTGGGAACTAAACCAATGTGAGTGCATAGAAGTAGAGAATAGAACTGTGAGTATTAGAGACTGGGAAAGGTAATGGAGGAGTATGGGAGGAGATTGATTATTATAGCTAGATAAGAGGAATAAATTCTGGTGTCCTGCAGCACTGTAAGTTGAATATAGTTAGCTCTAATGTATCTTATATATTCAAAAATCTAAAAGAGAGGATTTTGGATGTTCATAACGCAAAGAAATAATAAATGTTTAAGGTGATAGATATGCTAATTACCTTGATTTTACCATTATACATTATATACATACTACCTGTACGAAATACCATCTCATAAATATGTTATATTAATTACCTATCAAATAAAAGTAAAGGACATAACACACGAAGGGCTGCGAAAATAAAGCAGAAAGAGAAAACAAAAATAATAAACAAAATTCAAAAATAAGATTCACAGACCTCACATTTATTTGTCTAGCTCAATCTTTCTTCTTTCTTCTCCAAATTCATTTATATCATTGCCTCTCAATTTCTCCTTTTTTCAATCAACAAATGATTCACACTAGAATTTTCATCTCCATTCCTCCAGCCAAAATTATTTCTAGTGTGATTAATTACTTAAATGTCATAACATCCAGTTCTCACCTTACTTGGTCTCTTACCTGCATTTGATAATGTTGATACTTCCATCTTTCTTAAAATAATTTTTTTTTTTTTGAGACGGAGTCTCGCTCTGTCGCCCAGGCTGGAGGGCAGTGGCACAATCTCAGCTGACTGCAAGTTCTGCCTCCCGGGTTCACGCCATTCTCCTGCCACAGCCTCTGGAGTATCTGGGACTACAGGTGCCCATCAGCATGCCAGGCTAATCTTTGTGTGTGTGTATTTTCAGTAGAGACGGGGTTTCACCGTGTTAGCCAGGATGGTCTCGATCTGACCTTGTGATCCACCCGCCTCGGCCTCCCAAAGTGCTGGGATTACAAGCGTGAGTCAGCGCGTCTGGCCTACAAATATAATTTAACTATGCTAACTACCTAAGTGAGGGGATCAGTTTTTCCCCAAACCTCAGAATCACACAATATACCAATGAAACAAACACGCAAACATATGTGCGTGTGTATATATCTGTTTGTGTGTATGTGTGTGTGTGTGTGTATATATATATATAATCTAGCACTACAGTAATACAATGCCAGAAGCAAAAGAGGCTTAGCAATCTAAATAGATATTTATTTCTAAGTTAAGCTCGTGCTGACATAGTTGTTCCTACTTTTTGATTCCTTTATTTTTAAAGCTGTATTTATTGATCAGTTTACCATTGCCAGATCAATGATACCAGAATTTGTTGAATGTTTACATTGGACTAGCCATCGTGACAATATGTTTATGTGTAAAACCCCATGAAATCCTCCGAGAAATGCTATGGGTTGGGTACGGTCATTATTCCTGTTTAACAGATTTATATTGGTTCATTATCATTATATGACTCTATCAACTAAAATACAATTGCGTAAATTCTAAACCATATTTATCAGATGACAGAGTTGATGGATTTCAATTAAAATAGACTGCTTCTCTTCACCACTCTACCCCATTTGTTCACTTCTGTTGCTTTCATTTAATCTCCTGAATAAACAGGAAAGTCTTGGGAGAACTATAAAGTAGATATTTCTTTTTAATATCAAATAAGTAGGTGAAACATGAACTACTGATAATTGCTATGCCGCTTTATAGCAGACTGTGTACATTCATTCACATAAACGACTAAGATTCTCTTTTTTCTGAAATGGTTTAAGTTAGTTTTACTTACCTGCAGTGGTTCTAAGTAGGGTTTGGAATATAGAGATAGTGACAAGATCATTTCTGTTATATCAACACCAAACAAGTCTTTATTATCTCATAGTATTCTCAATTGTATTTTAAGCATTACATGCAGCTAATTAAATATCTTGTGGAAGTTGAGATATTTTATTGCTTGTTGAGGTTGACAGCATTTCATAAAATAGTCATTTGTACATTCACAGAATCACAGTCTCCTAAGTGACATCAGCTAAAGAAAAAAGTTAACTGGAAAACACTTAATCCAAGCATTTTCAAAAAATAGCTTGGCATCTCTTTGATAATACTTGATGGTCTTCAAAAATACTCACTTAGAATAAAACACATTCTCTAGTGCCAACTTCTACAGTCAAGTGCATGTGTCAAAAATAAAGGCTACTGTGATAATTTTGACTGAGGAGCCCAAATGAAAATAAATTCAAGGAAATAAAGCTAGTGAAATGAGTTTTATGGATGTAATCACATTTTCTTGCCGTTTACTCGTCTAGCAGTTGTTGGGACAGTGTGAGGCAGATTCACTGTGCACTGGCTACCAAATTATGTGAGCCTAGTGACACAGAATATACTCATATGTGAAAAGATACATGAAGATAACTTATTACTTACAGGTAGGAACCATGGGCTAAAAGACCAGGATCCATTGTGAGCTGATTCCTCTAGGCTCGAGAAATCTGCCCTGAGTGGTTGGAGTCTTGACTATGCTTTGTTCACTTGCATTATAGCTGAGGGATGCCAAAAGGCATTCCACTCCAGATTATATGTTTCAGGGAGAAAAGGAATCCTGGGTAAAGCTTTGAAAGATATCCTTCTTCCAACAGAATGAGTAAAAAAGCCCAGCCTATCCCAGCAACTCCTCTCTAACTCAAGATATTACATTACCAATGGTTACTAGTGGTTGAGAAGGGTAGTGGATGGGTGACAGGGAGGTACAGATGGTTAATGGGTACAGAAAAGTAGTTAGAAGATATTATATTACATAGGAAGGACAAAAACTATTCCAGGACTGTTTGGGGCATTTCCTTCCTATCTCAAGATAATTGCATTCCCAGTGCATTCTATAGTTATCCTTGAAATCTATGAGGAAGAAAAAGAAAGAACTGGATTATTTCCGTGTCACTCGGAGAACTATTCTGCAGGGAAAGAAGTAGAACACAGCTCAATAATGAAGTTCCACAATTGTTTGAGTTGTAGCACCTTATATCCTTCATTTCATGACAACTCTTCCAAAAAGTACAGTATATTGCTCAGCTTACTGTCAAAACTGTATTTGTTTCATGAGTCAGTTAAGGAGAGTATTCAAAAAACCTTCAGAGAGCTAAGGGAACTGTGTGCACTTACAAATACAGAGTGGCACAATATTAGTGTCTTTAACAATTTATTGTTCTTTGTAAAGCTGATTTTGGTAAATTTTGAGACAAACTTTAAGACATCTGAAAGGACCTTGATTGTCACACACATGCGAATAGAAAACACGATGATTTACTCTTCCAGAATGGGAAATATGTATTATCTTTCAATCTTGTTTATCATATGTAGAAATCACCTAAATTGGGAATTATATTTTCCACCTTTTGTGTTAGTAGGACTTAGTACAATGATTAGTACATAGTACAGGAAATAAGTAAGGTAAATAATGATAATAATATATTAATTCACTCATTTACCTAGTACCTACTGTGCATTAGGTAAAACTAGACAAGATCTCCATCCTCATGAAGCTTATAGAGTAGCAGGAAAGAATGATAAGAAATATGATTATTTGAATTCAACTGTGATAAGTGCAGGATAATCATCATGTGGCTACATCATTTGAAGAAATAATAATTACTATAAAAATACTAATGATACAGAGGATGCACTGTCCCAGGACGTATATGCTTTCCAGCTTTGAAATTCTTAAAGGTCTAGAGGTGGATAACTTCATATGTGTGAGGACTCGTTCCTAAGCAAACTTGCTTTTGACGTGGACTAGGATTACCAGAGAATTCGGCAATGACCATGGGAGGGAGTAGGAAGTAGGAAAGCTTATATTTTTCAAGCCTATGTAATAATTTCTACCTATATCTAGGAAATATTTAGGATAAATAAGTAACAATTAATTGAGAAATACCTACAAAAACAAATGTAATATTAATATGTACATGCAGATAAAAACTCCAATGCATATATTTCAAATAGTAATAACAGAAGCCATGGCATTACTGGTAGGAAGTGAATAAAATGTTTACCTACATGCAATAAAGAGGAGTCCATTTTGTGAATTGTATAAAGCTACATATACGTCTTCACTTATAAAGCCAAAGTTTCACTATGGCTTTATAAGTTTATGTCAGTAAGTTTCATCATGTTTCTAAGTGCAAAATATAGCATAACTGCCAGTGTTGTCTCACTGGTACCACATATAAGGCATGTTTTCCTGATTGAATGGTTGCAAGGTTACCAGCCACTGTGCCACTCCTCTTCTCCTAATTTCTTTTCCTTCTCTCTCATTAGGTAAATTATGGCATCAGCAGTTAATTAATCTCTGGATTTTGGCACCTGGTATAAACATGTACTTCAAGATAGCATTTATTGGTCTCCTTATCACTAAGATTCAGCAGTTTCTACCATTTGTGCCATAATAGCCAATTCACATGAAGTGAGGATACCCTAATGATGTGATTTCTTTTTTAGGTAATATATTTATACTACTTAATAGATTTCTTAATATAAAGAGAGATAAAGTTCTGCAAAATGGAACTGACATTCATTTGTTCACAATACAAAATGCTAGATTTTCCTTCTGAGTCCCTTGAAAATTAATTCTATCACAATTGAACCTCGAATTATACTAAATTTTTGTTCCAGTGCAAAATAATATTTTGTAAAATACAGTTGACCCTGGAAAAAACCACAGATTAGGGATGCCAATGCCCCATCAAGTACAAAAATTGTCTATAAGATTTAACTTGCCAAAAGCTTAAAAACTAATAGCCTACTGATGACTAGAAGCCTTAGCAACAATATACACAGTCAATATTACATATTTGCAAGTTATATGTGTCATATACTGTATTCTTAGAATAAATTAAACTAGAGCACAGTTTTTAAGAAAATAACAAGGAAGATAAAATAAATTTACAATTCATTAAGTCGAAGTGCATCATCATAAGTCTTAGTCTTCATTCTTATCACCTTAACATGGCATGTTCTGCTGAAGAGTCAACTTGAACACACAAATTTGAGTGGTTGGGGTTCATTCACACCAATTTTCTTCTGCCTCTGCTGCAAAGAACAACCTGCCGTTTTTTTTTTTCCTCCTCAGCCTACTGTACACAAAGATAAAATACTAAAGTCATTTTCACAAAACTATAAATAATTCTAAAGTTTATATAGAATGATGAAAGACATGGAATAGCCAAAGCTATCCTGAGCAAAAAGAAAAAAACAACTGGATAAATCACATTATTTGACTTCAAATTTTACTACAGAGCTATAGTAAACAAAACAGCAAGGTGTTGACAAAACAAACAAACAAAACAAAACAAAACAGACAGACCACTGGAAAAGAATAGAGAACCCAGAAACAAATCCAGACACTTACAGTGAACTCATTTTTGACAAAGGTGCCAAGAACATATATTAGAAAAGAATGTCAGTCTCTTCAATAAATTGTGCCTGGAAAACTGAATATCCACATGCAGCAAAATGAAACTATAATCATATCTCTCTCCATATATGAAAATCAAATGAAAAATGAATTAAAGACTAATTGGCTTGAATTTATGTCCCCACTCAAATTTCATGTTGAATTGAAGGAGGAGCCTTGTGAAAGGTGATTGAATCATGGGGATGGATTTCTCCCTTGCTGTTATCATGATAGTGAGTGAGTTCTCATGATATCTGGTTATTTAAAAGTGTGTGGCACTTAAAGTCAAGAATAAACTCCCATTTACAATTGCTACACAATGAGTAAAATATCTAGAAATACAGCTAAGAAGAGAAGTGAAAGATCTCTTCAAGGAGAACTACAAACCACTGCTTAAGGAAATTAGAGAGGACTTAAACAAATGGAGAAACATTCCATGCTCAGGGATACGAAGAATCAACATTGTGAAAGTGGCCCTACAGGCCCAAAATAATTTAAAGATTCAGTGCTCTTCCCATTAAACTACCACTGACATTCTTCACAGAAATAGAAAAAAAGTTACCATAAAATTCATATGGAACCCAAACAGAACCTGTCTAGACAAGACAATCCTAAGTAAAAAGAACAAACCTGGAGGCATCATGCTATATGACTTCAAACACAAGGCTACAGTAAACAGAACAGGATGGCATTGGTGCAAAAAGAGACACATACCAAAGGAACAGAATAAAGATCTCAGAAATAAGACTGCACATCTACAACCATCTGCTCTTCAACAAACCTGACAAAAACAAGCAACGGGGAAAGGATTCCCTATTTAATAAATAGTGCTGGAGAAACTGGCTAGGTATATGCAGAACACTGAAACTGGACCCCTTCCTTACACCTTATACAAAGATAAACTCAAGATGGATTAAAGACTTAAATGTAAAACATCAAACTATAAAAACCTTAGAAGAAAATCTAGGCAATATCATTCAGGACATAGTCACAGAAAAGATTTCATGATGAAAATGTCAAAATAACTGCAACAAAAGCAAAATTAACAAATGGGATCTCATTAAACTAAAGAACTACTGCACATTAAAAGAAACTATGATCAGAGTGAACAGACAACCTACAGAATGGAGGGAAATTTTTGCAATTTTTGTATCTGATAAAAGTCTAATATCTAGAGTCTACAAGGGCTTACACAAATTTACAAGAAAAAAAAACATTGAAAAGTGGGCAAAGGACATGAACAGACACACTTTTCAAAAGAAGGCATTTACGCTGCCAACAAACATGAAAAGAAAGCTCAACATCACTGATCATTAGAGAAATGCAAATCAGAACCACAAAGATACCTTCTTACACCAGACCGGATGGCAATTATTAAAAAGTCAAGGAACAGCAGATGCTGGTGAGGCTGTGAAGAAATACGAATGCTTTTACAATGTTGGTGGGAAAGCAAATTAGTTCAACCATTGTGGAAGGCAGTGTGGCAAGTACTCAAAGACCTAGAACTAGAAATACAATTATATCCAGCAATCCCATTACTGGGTATACACCCAAAAGAATATAAATTATTCTGTTATAAAGATACATGCACATGTATGTTCATTACAGCACTATTCACAATAGCAAAGACACAGAATCAATACAAATGTCCATCAATAATAGACTGGATAAAGCAAATTTGGTACGTATATACCATGGAATACTATGCAACCATAAAAAGGAATGAAATCATGTCCTTTGCAGGGACATGGATGGAACAGGAAGCCATTATCCTCAGCAAACTAACACAGGAACAGAAAACCAAACACCTCATGTTCTCACTTATAAGTGGAAGCAGAAAAATTAGAACACATGGACACAAGGAGGGGAGCAACCCACACTGGGGCCTGTTAGGAGCATTGGGGGAAAGAAAACATCAACATAAATAGTTAATACCTGTGGGGTTTAATATCTAGGTGATGGGTTGATAGGTGCAGCACACTACCATGGCACACGTTTACCCATGTAACAAACCTGTACCTCCTACACATGTATCTTTGAACTTAAAATATGCCTCCTGTTAAGCCTGGAAGCATGAAGTCTATTACATTCCTTTTCTTTATAAATTACCCAGTCTCAGGTTGTTCTTTATAGCAGTGTAAGAATGGATTAATACAGAACACTGGTAACATGGGTGTGGGGCACTGTTGTAAATATACCTGAAAATGTGGAAGCAACTTTGAAACTGGGTAACGGGCACAAGTTGGAACAGTTTGGAAGACTCGGAAGAAGACAGGAAGATGTGAGAAAGTTTGGAACTTCCTAGCAACTTGTTGAATGGTTTTGACCAAAATGCTGGTAGTGATATGGACAGTGAAATCCAGGCTGAGGTGGTCTCAGATAGAGATGAGGGACTTATTGGGAAATTGTGTAAAGATAACTCTTGCTATGCTTTAGCAAAAAGACTTGTGGCATTTTGACACTGCACTGGAGATCTGTGGAATTGTGAACTTGAGAGAGATGATTTAGGGTATTGGACGGAAGAAATTTCTAAGCAGTGAAGCATTCAAGACATTATCTGGCTGCTCCTAACAGTCTTCGGTCATATGCATTCACAGAAAATTGGTCTGACATCGGAACTTATGTTTAAATGGGAAGCAAAGTATAAAATTTGAAAATTTGAAGCCTGAGCATGTGGTAGAAAAGAAAACCCATTTTCTGGGGAGAAATTCAAGATACCAGCTGCAGAAATTTGAATAACTAAAGATAAGCTGAATGTTAATAGCCAAGACAATGGGGAAAATGTCACCAGGGCATAACAAGGACCTTCAGGGCAACCCCTCCTATTGCAGGCCTTGAGGCGTAGGAGAAATAAACGGTTTTGTAGGCCAAGCCCAGGGACCCGCTGCTTTGTGCACCATCAGGATATGGCACCCTGCATCCCAGATGCTCCAGCTCCAGCTGTGGCTAAAACAAGCTTAGGTACAGCTCAATCTGTGGCTACAGAGGGTGAAAGCCCCAAGCTTTGGCAGCTTCCATGTGGTGTTGGGCCTGCAGGTGTGCAGAAGGCAAGAGTTGAGGTTTGAGTACCTCTGCCTAGATTTCAGAGGATGTATGGAAATGCCTGGATGTCTAGGCAGAGATCTGCTGCAGGGGTGGAGCCCTCATGGGCAACCTCTACTAGGGCAGTGTGAAAGGGAAATTTAGAGGTTGCAGCCCCTCACACAGTGACCCCACTGGGATACTGCCTAGTGAAGCTGTCAGAAGATGGCCACCATCCTCCAGAACCCACAATGGTAGATCCACTGACAGCTTGCATCATGCACCTGGAAAAGCTGCAGACATTCCACACCAGCCTGTGAAAGAAGCCATGGGGGCTTTACCCTGCAGAGCCACAGAGGTGGAGCTGGCCAAGGCCTTGGGAGTCCATCACTTGCATTAATATGGTATGGATGTGAGACTTAGACTCAAAGGAAATTATTTTGGAACTTCAAGATTTTTTTTTGATTTTTTGTATTAAAGTTCTAGGGTACGTGTGCACAACATGCAGGTTTGTTACATATGTATACATGTGCCATGTTGGTGTGATGCACCCATTAACTCATCATTTACATCAGGTATATCTCCTAATGCTATCCCACCCCCCTCCTCCCACCCCACAACAGGCCCCAGTGTGTGATGTTCCCCTTCCTGTGTCCAGATGTTCTCATTGTTCAATTCCTACCTGTGAGTGAGAACATGCGGTGTTTGGTTTTTTGTCCTTGCAATAGTTTGCGCAGAATGATGGTTTCCAGCTTCGTCCATGTCCCTACAAAGGACATGAACTCATCCTTTTTTATGGCTGCATAGTATTCCATGGTGTATATGTGCCACATTTTCTTAATCCAGTCTATCATTGATGGACATTTGGGTTGGTTCCAAGTCTTTGCTATTGTGAATAGTGCTGCAATAAACACACATGTACGTGTGTCTTTATAGCAGCATGATTTATAATCCTTTGGGTATATATCCAGTAATGGGACAGCTCGGTCAAATGGTATTTCTAGTTCTAGATCCTTGAGGAATTGCCACACTGTCTTCCACAATGGTTGAACTAGTTTACAGTCCCACCAACAGTGTAAAAGTATTTAACGGCTGCCCTGCTAAGTTGCAGATTTGCGTGGTGCCTGTAGCCCCTTTATTGTGGCCATTTTTTTTTTCTGATTTGGAATAGGAACATTTACCCAATGCTTACACCTGCATAGTATCTTGGAAGTAACTAGCTTGTTTTTCATTTTACAGGCTCATAGGCAGAAAGGACTTGTCTTATCTCAGATGAGACTTTGCACTTGGACTTTTGGGCTAATACTGTAATGAGTTAAGCCTTTGAGGGACTGTTGAGAAGGGATAATTGTATCTTGCAATGTGAGAAAGACATGAGATTTGGGAAGTACCAGGGACAAAATAATGTGGTTTGAATTTGTGTCCCAATCCAAATCTCATGTTGAATTGGAGGGGTTGGGGGCCTGGTAGGATAGGAGATGAATGGATCATGGGGTGGATTTCCCCTTGCTGTTTTCAGAAGATCTCGTTGTTTAAAAGTGTGTGACTCTCTCTCTCTCTCTCTCTCTCTCTCTCTCTCTTTCCTGTTCTGCCATTGTAATATATGCTTGCTTCCCCTTCACCTTTCATCATGATTGTAAGTTTCATGAACCCTCACAGTCATGCTTCCTGTTAAGCCTCCAGAACTCTGACTCAATTAAACCTCTTTCTTCATAAATTACCCAGTCTCTGGTAGTTGTTTATAGCAGGTGAGAATGGATTAATACAAATACTTAAATCTAAAATCTCAAACTGTGAAACTGCTGAAAGAAAACATTGGGAAAAATCTCTAGGACATGAGTTTGGGCACAGATTTCTTGAGTCATACCCCACAAGCACAAGCAACCAAAGTGAAAATCAACAAATGGCATCACACCAAGTTAAGAAGCTTCTGCCCAGCAAAGGGTACCATCAAAAAAGCGAAGGAACAACTCACAGAATGGGAGAAAATGTTTGCAGACTACCCATCTGACAAGGCAATAATAACCTGAATATAATAGGAGCTCAGATTATTTTGTAGGCAAAAATGTAATAATCTGATTTAACAACGAGCAAAAGATCTTAATACACATGCCTCAAATGAAGACATACAAATGGCACTTCAGTGCATCAAAAGGCTCAACATCATTGATTATCAGAGAAATGCAAATCAAAACTACAATGGGTTATCTCAGCCAGTTCAAATGACTTTTATCCAAAAGACAGGCAATGACGAGCACTTTTGAGGATGTGGAGAAAATGGAACACTTGTACCTTGTTGATGAGAATTTAAGTTAGTATGACAACTATGAAGAACAATTTGAAATTTCCTCAAAAAACTAAAAATGGAGCTTCCATATGTTTCAGCTATCTCACTGCTGTGTATATGCCCAAAAGAAAAGAAATCAGTATACCGAAAAGTATCTTCACTCCCATGCTTGTTACAGCACTGTTCACAATACTCAAGATTTGGAAGCAACCTAAGTGTCCATCAATGGGTGGACAAAGAAAATGTGGTAATTATACACAACGGAGTACTATTCGGCCATAAAAAGAATAAGATCCTGTCATTTGCAACTGCATGGATGGTACTGGAAGTCATTATGTTAAGTGAAATAAGGCAGGTATGGAAAGACAAACATCAATTGTTCTCACTTATTTTGGGAATCTAAAAATCAAAATAATTGAACTTATGGAGATGGAGGTTGAAAGATGGTTACCAAAATCTAGGAAGTGTAGTGGGGTGGTGGTGCAGAGGTAGGAAAGGTTAATGTGTACAAAAAACAGTTAAAATTAATGAATAATATCTGATGTTTTATACCACAACTTTATTCAATAGTAATTTAATTGTACATTTTAAATTAACTAAAATAGTAGAATTGGATTGTTTGTGACACAAAGAATAAATGTTTCAACGCATGGATGCCCAATTTTCCTTGATGTGATTATTACAAATTGGATGCCTGTACAAAAACATGTCATGTATTACATAAATACATACACCTACTATGTACCCACATAAATTAAACACAAAACATTTTAAAAGAAAATAATAAGATTAATTATATNACCTCATAAATTGAGGATGTTTGACTCTCAAAATTTGTTTTTTCTTTAACGATGAATGCTATTATATTGTGAAACACTATATTAGAAGTTATTCTAAAGTTCATTTCAAAATAAATTAGGTATGGGTGGAAGTGTATAGATGTATATATGAAATAAGATTGATCACTAATAAATAATTATTTTTCCTGGATGATGAACATGGGGATTTTTTTAGGCTGTTCTTCACTTTTATTTAAGTTTGAAATTTTCCTAATAAAAGGAAAATAGAGACAAATGCTCTAAAATAAATATATAAATTTAACTGTCAGGCATTGAATCCAGGGAGTTAGCAGCTACATTAGAGTTATCCAGAGGGACTAACAGGAGATAGAAGACAGACAGATAGATAGATAGATAGATAGATAGATAGATAGATAGATAGATAGCTGAATAGATAGATAGATAGATAGACAAGAGGTACTTATTAAGGGACTCGTCTCATGTGATTATGAAGGCTGATAAGTCTTATGATAGGCAGCCTGCAAACTGGAGACCTGAGATTCCAGTAATGTGGCCCAGTCCACACCAAAAGCTTTTGGAACCAATAAGTCAATGATATAACTCTCATTCTGGAGCCAAAGGCCTAAGAACACTGAGGGTGGGAGAGTGGAACCGGGGCAAGTCCTGAAATTCAAAAACCTGGAAAGCCTGAATTTCTGATGTCTAAGGACAGGTGAAAAAAGTATATTACAACTCTAGGAGACAAAAGAAATTATCTTTTTGTTCTATGTTTCCCCAGCTGATTACATGATGACCGCCACATTGAGGGTGAGTCTTCCCCACTTAATCACTGACTCACAGG
The DNA here is from genome assembly GCF_001698545.2 of Rhinopithecus bieti. NCBI lineage: Eukaryota > Metazoa > Chordata > Mammalia > Primates > Cercopithecidae > Rhinopithecus > Rhinopithecus bieti. Next base: position 27,983 of record NW_016808207.1, read on the forward strand.
ACAGGCTCCTTTGGAAAAACCCTCTCAGACTCACTCAGAACGAATTCTTTACCAGTTCTCTAGGTAATCCTTAATCCAGTCAAGTTGACAGTTAATATTAACCATCACAGCAGTTAAAATACATTCAACACAGCGAGACTGTGAGTAGACCACAACAGAGCCACATAAAGTCATAATTTGTTACATCTGAAAATCTGGAGGGGAGTACCTAGGAAACGTGGACCCAAACTTCAAGATATATATATATCACAGTTGAAATACATACCAAGGCCAAACACCCACCACCATGTAAGCAAAACTGAAGTTATCCTGATTTCCTGGAAATGCTTTCTCTAATCACAAACACAAAAGCTAAGCTTTGTTTATTTGTTAGTGAAATTAAACCAATCAACTATAGACAAATCAGCTTAAATAGCTCTATTTGCTCTAAAAAATGTTTAATGTATCACGGTGAAAACTAGAAAGCACTGCTAAAAGAAATCATAGATGACGTGGACAAATGGAAACACATCCCATGCTCATGGATGGGTAGAATCAATATTGTGAAAATGACCATGCCGCCAAAAGAAATTTAGAAATTCAATGCAATTCCCATAGAAATATTACCACCAGTCCTTACAGAATTAGAAAATACAATTTCAAAATTTATATGAAACCTAAAAAGAGCCCACATAGCCAAAGCAAGACTAAGCAAAATAACAAATCTGGAGGCATCACAGTACCTAATTTCAAACTATACTATAAGGCAATAGGCACCAAAACAGTGTGGTACTGATATAAAAGTAGATACATAGACCAATGGAATAGAATAGAGAACCCAGAAATAAACCCAAATACTTACAGCCAACTGATCTTTGACAAGGCAAACAAAAGCATAAAGTGGGGAAAAGACACCCATTTCAACAAATGGTGCTGGGATAATTGGCTAGCTTCATGTAGGAGAATGAAACTGGATCCTTCTCTCTCACCTTATACAAAAATCTACTCAAGATGGATTAAGAACTTAAACCTAAGACCTGAAACTATGAAAATTCTAGAAGGTAACATTGGAAAAGCCCTTCTAGACATTGCCTTCGACAAGGATTTCATGTACAAGAACTCAAAAGCAAACGCAATAGAAACAAAGATAAATAGCTGGGACATAATTAAACTAAAGAGCTTTTGCACAGCAAAAGGAACAGTCAGCAGAGTAAACAGATAATCCACAGAGTGAGAGAAAATCTTCACGATCCATACATCTGACAAACGACTAATATCCAGAATCTACAATGAACTCAAACGAATCAGTAAGAAAAAAACAAACAGTCCCATCAAAAAGTGGGCCAAAGAGATGAATAGACAGTTCTCAAAAGAAGATATACAAGGAGCCAACAAACATATATAGAAACGTTCAACATCACTAATGATCAGGGAAATGCAAATCAAAACCACAATATGTTACCACCTTATTCCTACAAGAATGGTCATAATAAAAAGAAATTAAAAAAAAAAAAAAACCTGTAGATATTGGCACGAATGTGGTGAACAGGAAACATTTCTACACTGCCGGTGGGAATGCAAACTAGTACAGCCACTATGGAACACAGCGTGGAGATTCTGTAAAGTCCTAAAAGTGTAACTACCATTTGATCCAGCAATCCCACTACTAGGTATCTACCCAGAGAAAAAGAAGTCATTATTCGAAAAAGATACTTGCACATGCATGTTTATAGCAGCACAATTCACAATTGCAAAATCTTGGAACCAACCTAAATGCCCATCAATCAATGAGTGGATAAAGAAACTAATATTCCTATATATATATATTAGGCAGCTATTAAAAAGGAATGAATTAACAGTATTTGCAGTGACCTGGATGAGATGGGAGACTATTATTCTAAGTGAGGTAACTCAGGAATGGAAAACAAAACACTGTATGTTCTCACTGATATGTGGGATCTAAGCTATGAGGATGCAAAGGCATAAGAATGACACAATGCACTTTGGGGACTTGGGGGAAAGAGTGTAAGGGAAGTGAGGGAGAAAAGCTAACAAATAGGGTGCAGTGTATACTGCTCAGGTGATGGGTGCACCATAATCTCACAAATCACCGCTAAAGAACTTACTCATGCAGCCAAATACCACCTGTACCCCAATAACTTATGAAAAAAAAATAAAAAATAAAAATAAAGAAAACAGTGAATCACAATAAAGGTGAAAATAGTTCCTCCTTTACAGTATATAAATTGTGCCGTAACTGCTCTAAGACAAGCTTCTTACTACTTGGTTTAAAGTTTCCTGGATTGAGATCTATACGTTTTGTATGGCAAAAACTTTAATTTTTTTCTAGCCTGATGTAATTTGTGACCTACATCTAGCTACCTACCCATCTATCTAGCATCTATCTATTTCTATCTATCTATCTATCTATCTATCTATCTATCTATCTATCTATCTATCTAGTTACCTCCTATGCTCCAGGCCAGAGAAGTGGCCAGAAACTCAAGAAAAAAAAAGAGCAAATTCCTTGTTTTTAAGTTTTCAATTCTTCTGGAAGTCATAGACAAAAGAAAAAAAAAAAGAGAGAAAATAACGAAATCATACACTGTTAGTTTATCCATGAAGAAAATAAAAGCCACTTTAAAACAGAAAATAATGGGGAACTGGAAGTTTTGGTGAAGTTAGATTGGAAACTATTTAACACAAGATGATAATAGAAGTCCTCTCTGAAATTGGGAAGGAAGTTAACATGATACGGTATTTTGAAACTTGTTGGATAAAAGCTAGTAAATGTCGGCCGGGCGCCGTGGCTCACACCTGTAATCCCAGCACTTTGGGAGGCCGAGTCAGGTTGGTCACAAGGTTAGGAGATCGAAACCATCCTGGCTAACACAGTGAAACCCCATCTCTATTAAAAATACAAAAAAAAAAAAAAAAAAAAAAAAAAAAAAT
>NW_016808207.1:31917-50032 GCF_001698545.2 Rhinopithecus bieti
AAAAAAAAAAAAAAAAAAAAAAAAAAAAAAAAAAAAAAGGCTAGTAAACGTCAGTTTAATTTTTAACTCTCCCCTTTATCCTTCACCCTGCAATTCAAGTAGAAATTAAAGAAGAGAGCAGCATGTAAAATAAGAAAGAAACATAAGAAAACAAAATAAAACATATAATATCACTTTTCCAAAATTGCAAAATAGAAAGATCTGAAAGCATGTGCTTAATTGAATTTGGACTACTTCACTGATGTGGGTATCCCATACAACATATGTTGCAAAAGCGTTTCCAAGGTTTTTATTCCACACTAACTTATTCCACTGAGCTTCGTTCTGCAGTGACAACCAATCTCGGCACGGCCGGATACACACATTGGCTACAATATTCTCTTGCCTTGTCATTGGTTTATACATGGAAACAAAATTAATTTTGTAAATCTAGATTTCAAATATTACTATATTGTCTACTGATAGTACTATGCAGTCATCTTTGTTTAGCCTTCTCGTGAAAAGCTGAAAAAATTGCATTTTCTAGAAAAGAGAAGCAGTGAAAACAAAAACAGTGTATCAAGAGTAAACACTTTCACATATTAAGTATGTGTGTTTTCCTTATGTTTAGGGAGATTATTATTTATCTTGTAGAATTAGTTAGAAAAGTACATATTTACATGTATACAACAAATAGCATGAAAAGCACATGCAATATATTGTGTTAATATCCTACACGGAAAAAAAAAAACTAAGTAGAAACATGTGATAATATCTGAATTATAATTTTATCATATAAGTAATGCCTTGCCATCATGTCATTTTTACTGATTACCTAGCTCAGAGCAAAGAGTCATTACTTTCTTCCTGAAAGTATATAATATAAATAAATGGCACATACATAGGAAGAAAACAGGAGATGAATGGATATTGGCAGATGAAGTTTTCAATGTGTAGCTCTCTGAATCTGTCAAGAAAATAGAAAATTTTATCTTTAATCCATTGGTACAGTGACCACTTTTTCTTATTCCATGAAAGAACTGTCATGATTTACCCAGATTCACCTTTAGCAATCAGGAACTTACTTTTTCTGGTATTGAGGCAGCTGAAGGAAACTGCCTCACCCAATGTTCCCTTACTTGTGGCAGCCCACATGAAATTATTCATCAATGTGAAAGTATAAAGGCTCAGCCCCAACATCCGACTCTATTGAGATAATACTGAAGGGCTATCCCAGCTCTAGAGTTCTCAACAGCAGTCTGCTAAAACCTTACTTGGGCTTGTATCACAGCTTAGTTTCTCCCTCTGTCCAATAGTCCTTTCTCCCTCTCCTTTCTACAGGTATTGATTATAAGACCACTAACTAATAAACATGCCACATGCTACATTCTGCCTCCTAGAGATCTCAGTTTGTGATAATGTATGAAAAGAATCTTATATGAGATTAATGTTACATACTTCAAAGGTTTTATTTATGAGTACTGAAGAGTGCTATGAATAACCACACCACTATAATAACCAGAACATACTATTTCTCAGGGATTTTAATTAATTATACATACATTTTAATATAGACTTGTTATTAAAATAAGAACAAATAAAAGTGGCCGTCTTATTATTATCTCTGCAATATGATCTCTATGCTTGATAGGACCTTGATATACGTCAGAGCTAGAGAATATTTGAAAATCTTTATCAATTTTAACAAATCCTTGTTTGTACTATATGGAAAATGAGCTTTACAGACGTATTTATTTATTTATTTATTTATTTATTTATTTATTTATTTTGAGATGGAGTCTCGCTCTGTCACCCAGGCTGGAGTTCAGTGGTGTGATCTTGGCTCACTGCAACTTCCACCTCCCGGGTTCAAGTGATTCTCCTGCCTCAGCCTCCCGAGTAGCTGGGATTTTAATTTTTATATTCTTAGTAGAGACGGGGCTTCACCATGGTGGCCAGACTGGTCTTGAACTCCCGACCTCAAGAGATCCACCCACCTTGGCCTCCCAAAGTTCTGGGATTACAGGGGTGAGCCACCGTGCCCAGCCAAGATGAATTTTAAAAGTGCCAGTAAGACAGTTGTTGTTCAATATTCTTATTTGCATTGACTTGTGATGTACCGTTTCTAATACACGTAGTTTGAAATAAATTGTGGCTGATTTTTCTGCAAATAATATGCATTCAATGCCTTATTTTTAGCAGTAAGACTAGTGGTTGAATATTCATACCTGAAAAAAATCATCAAACAATTGTACCGAATTAAAGTTTCATTGCATAATTTCTGACTTATGAAGCTATAACTTTTTTTTCTTCCCGAAGACAATTCTTGGAGAAAATCACTTTGAAATGACCTGTTTCACAATGTAGCTTACTTTCAGCATCTATGTTCTGTTAATCAGCCAATCACGTGAGTTTTGAAGGGTGCTTTAACATTTTTTTCATATGGAATTATTACAAAAACTGAAAGAATAGCTTATTTTGTATAGGAAATCACTTACCAGTCTAACTAGCTTTTGCACTACCTTAACTGAAATTCAAAACCTTTTAGACTTTAAAATACTCAGCTACAGAATTAACCATTCTCAATGTGTTATATTTCTCAGTAAAATTCACTATCCTCAATCCTAGAAGAATTGAAATAAGATTATCTTACAAAACTGAAATGACAATCTAAGTACCTATATGATGAATACTATAGGTGTTTTATGAAATGTAGGCCAGCATTCTTAATCCATGTAAGTAACTCAAGATAGAGTATAGTATTAATAAAATGATTAAAACAATCTTGGCTTTATTTTTCCCTTCCCTGCCACAGCAGTTGGAAAAGTTAGATTTCCCTTTTTCATTGTTTCCATCATTTTATTAGCCTGTTTTCACACTGCTATAAAGAAATACTTGAGATCGGGTGATTTATAAAGAAAAGATGTATGATTGGTACACAGTTCTGCAGGCTGTGCAGGAAACATAGTGGCTTCTCCTTCTGGGGAGGCCTCAGGAAGCTTCCAATCAGGATGGAAGACAAAGACAAAGCGAGAGTGAGACATCTCACGTGACAGGAGCAGGAGCAAGAGAGAGTGAGGGGGGAGGTGCTACACACTTTTAAACCACTAGATCTCATGTGATAACTCACGGATCATCATGAGAGCAGCACCAAGAAGATGGTGATAAACAATTCATGAGAAATCCACCCCCATGATTCAACCTCTTCCCACCAGGCCTCACCTCTAACACTGGGGACAACAACTTGACGTGATATTTGGTGGGAACACAGATCCAAACCATATCAATCATCTACCACCAAAACCCATTACAGAGTCAGAGAGGTTAAGTTTTGGATTGGTATGTTTTAATAGTGTGTTGTAGCCAACTCATACTCCCTTACAAGTGTGGATTGTGTGCTTCTTTCCCAGCTCCATGTTGAAATTGACCTGGTGGGAGTATGTGCTCCATGGGAGTTGGCAATTCCTGTAAATAAGAACTTTTATGTTTAAAAGAGCCAGTTGTCATTCACCAGTGCACCACTGCAATTCCCATATAACCAGTGATATGCTGGTAAGCATCTGATCCTCTGAAATGTATACGATCAACTTTCTTTAACTAGTTCAATCCAGCTCCAGCATACTGCTGAATATAATTACATTGACTATTTATACTAAAAATTGTAAGATTATGCTCATGGTTCTTTTATTATAGAACAATTTGGCACTATCAGCATAGTAAAATTTTGAAAGCATCCAGGGAATAGCATGACCTTTTTGGTAATGATGCAGTGTACAAACCTTACGGAATAAATTTTCTTCCAGATTAAAAATTCACAAAATTATCAGCAGGGTGGAATAATTGCAAGGTTATTTTACCTAGTTTCACAGCCCTTGTCCCTCTATCATCTTTATTTTTTTCTTTTACTTCTGAATAATTATTTTATTAGTCTAATTCTAATCCATTAGTTACAGAGAAAATCAAATAAGATAGTATATTCCTTGTTTTTCTCTTCAGAAGTTTAAAGTAAAACATAATTAATTATGAAGTATTTAAACAAGGAAATACAGACCATAACAAAAAATAATGACCCACAGGCCAAATTTATAAATATTCATGTTTTGCTGTATTTGCTAAGGCTCATACTTTCACTCTGCTTTTGGTTAAGTAAATAAAACATAAGCCTTACTACTATCCCCTAAATCACTTTTGCATGTTACTCCAGAGTTAACCATTACCTGAAATTGGCATGTGATATTATCTCAAACGATCAATTTGTGTATTAATAAGTACTATTATTTGGTATATTAAAGAATTTGCATAAATTTTATTTTGTTTCCTTTTGCAGGTTTTTATTTTATAATTTATCAGTTTTACATAGAACAAATATCATATATCTATTATATTTATTAATTCTAATTCAAACATAGATCAAATTCTAAAAAATTCACAACCATATACCCTCTAATTAGATTCAAGAACAGTTCTCATATTGACATATTTTGTATGCTCTTTGTGTGTGTGTGTGTGTGTGTGTTTTCCTATTCTGTCATATGAAAAGGGAGTCTATTTGAAGCACACTATCTTGTATAACTTCAATGAGATATTGTTCTTTAATGGGAGGAGTGAAGGGAACAAGTTGTAGAGTCTTTTTCTTCTTCAATTTATTCAGGAACCTGCTGTTTGCTCTCTTGCTCCTTTCTTTCTTTTTACTATCGTTTTTCTCAAGGGCACAAACCCATTCTCTATTTTCTCTCCTAGAACTAAGTTTGTTTAATACTGTCATTTTCAGTCTCATTTATTATACTTTCAAGTCCCTTTCATATATTTGGTGTTGTGGAATACCAAATGCCAAACTTGTGTTTAGTAATTTGGCTCTTAGCATTTTTTTTTTTTTGTTCTCCTTCTTAGGATAATTTGGTCTGTGCTTCATTAATTCTCTGAATTCTCTCACCTCTTTTCATAGAGTGTTTCAAACATTCTTACTCCTGCTATGTACACCTACAGTCTTGTAGTCACAGCAGAAACTCTCTCAAAATTTGGTGTTTCTCTATAAATGTAATTTGAAATATTAGTATTCTCTGTTTTCCAGTGGTCCTAAGATTGTGGATTATGTGTGATTTTATATGACCTTTTTGTTGGTCTTATGATATATTGGTAGGATATATGACTTTAGGGTGATTCAATTCAGATGACCACTCCTGTTCAAGAGAAACTGAAGCCTTTCATTCTCTTGTTTGAAATATTTCTCAAATTTTGTTCCACACCTTAAAAGTGTGAAGTGAAACTCATAGTAGTTTTCAATATTCAATGAGACAGTCATCAGGCCTTGACCTCTAGGTCCTCATGGAGCAGGAGGCAGCATAACTCACCTATTTTTGTTCTGTTTTACTTATTCCATATCCTATATCTTAAATATTCTCCATATTATTATATTGTATTTTATTTTAATTTTATATTCTTTTTAAAAAGCATAATACTATACAGAATTAGTTTTTTAAAAAAATTTTCTAACATGTATTAGTTAACTTTCTCCAAGTTTTAATATATAGTGTGTTTATTAACTCAGTCCTTAATTTACTTACCCTTATGAAATATTTTATAGGTTGAATATTTTAAGTTTTGTTATTAAATTCCTACTAAGGTTTGATTTATAAATTTTTAGACTACATTATTTGATGTTTAAAATTAAATGGCAGTTCAATGAATGAAGAGATAAAGAAAATGTGGTATATACACACAATGGAGTAGTAATCAGCCATTAGAAAATGAAATTATATGACTTGCAGCAACATGGGCAGAACTGGAGGCCATTATGTCAAATGAAACAAACCAGGCACAGACAGACAGATACTGTATACTTTTACTCACATGTGGGAGCTGAAAATGTTGATTTCATGGAGATTGAGAATAGAATGATAAATACCAGAGACTGGGCAGAGTGTGTGGTTGGGAGGAAGAAATGAAGATAGGTTGGTAATGGGTACAAACATACAGTTAGAGAGAAAGAATAAGTTATAATTCTCGATAGAAGAGTAGGGAAACTATAATAAGCAACAATGTATTGTATGCTTTAAAGTAGCTAGAAGAGACAACTTGAGATATTTCTAACACATGAAATTATAAATATTGAAGGTGATAGATATCCACCTTGACCACCTTGACTTGATCATATTCATGTAACTAACGCATATACCCCATCAATACGTACAATATGTATCAGTTATTAAAAGTAAATGATTATTATAATTTCATAGTGAATAACTACCTTTATCATCTGTGAGATTGTGTCTGTGTGTGTGTATTTGCCTGTGCATAGTCTGATGTCTGCTATTATTAGAGTACATCACCATTGTTATGGTAGTACATATGTGGCACAACTTCCATTCTTCACATTTGCCATTTATTTTTAAAACATTTAATTTTAAATTTTATTTTTTGTGGATATATAGTATGTGTATATATTTATCGGGTATATGTGATATTTTGATACAGTATAGTATGCGTATGCATTTATGGAGTTCACGGGATATATGGAATATTTTGATATTAAATGTGGTTCTTTAGGGTTGGTTATAGAATGAGCAGATATATGGGTAAGAGCTAAAGGGTATAGTATGTCTTTTTAATATAATAAAATTGTTATAAAATTGTATTTGAACATACATGAGAATATAATAAAAACCTTAGAAATATACAATTTATGTGAGTGAAATGTATGGTATATATATTGTATCTTGATAAAACCTAGGACATTGAATGAAGAGAATAATCTGCTCATGAAAGCCTCATAAATTGTCTCTAAAACTAGTATTAGTTTTATTACTGTTATCTTTCAATAGAAGACCTAAGTCACCGACATTTGGGGTTAAGTTTTACCTAAATTAAGAACAGTTTTTGCACATCTGAGTTTAAAGCAAAGCAAAGTAAGTTCTTTTGAAAAAGGAGAGCAGATTATATTCTCTCCATTGATACATCAGCCCTTTGAATCAACATATTATAGTAAACTGAAAGTAGTGGTGACTTTCTAAACATCAAAGATCAAATTATCTGTGAAATTATTCTACATAAATCAAAGGTAAATCATTTTACAAAAATCAGAAATCAGTGGTGTAAGAGACTCTTAATACCTCTATGGCCAAGTGTAGAGACCACAGAGTCCAGAATCTAGTACCTAATGAGACATTTCACGAGAAGGATTTGTCTTTGTAGCACTGTATGTAATAAGATTGAACTAGTCATAAACTTTATGTCCACAATTGTACTATGCAAAATTTTAGAAAAATTACATCTGAGTTAAAAGTTTTCTAAAAATATAGTTGTCAACAGGAGAGAAAGGTATGTGGTGCCATAAGAGCATCATGGGAGATTTTCTGCAGTCCTGAAAGTCTTTCCTGAGAAAGTGCTGAGGGGAGGTCTAAAGGAGTCCTAGAAATCAATTCAATAGAGGTGGGATGGGAATGGGGAGCTCAGATAGCAGAGTTGAAAATTGCGTGAAACGAGGCCAGAGAGATATGGCATATGTCAAGAATTAGGGTCCTTCTGCCAAAATAAACAATCCAAGTTATCAAAGAAAAAGATTCAATGTGGACAAGCCCATTCAGAAGGCTTGAGAGAACTATAGGCAAGACAAAGTGTGAGCTTCAGTTCATACGGGTGAAGGAAGATGGAGACAAGTGCAGAAATTTGAGATCTGTCATGATGTAAAACTAGCAGGACCCAGTGCTGGCTTAGATATGGAGGATAATGAAGCAGGTGTAACGGATGCCTCCAAGACTGCTATAAACATCTATTGAACACCTCCTATGTGTCAGCCACTGTGCCGTACCCTGATGTCACAGCAGAAGGGGAGTTAGAATCAGGTTTGACTAAGAGTAACAGAAAAGTGAAAAATATTTATTGCTTCAATAAGATAGAAGGCTTTCTTTTTTATCTTGTCTTATTAAAACTTCAGTAGTTTGAGGTCCAGGACCATCCTCCATAAAACTGGAAAACATTCAGCATTCTTACTTGTCCAGGCAAGGCCTCCATTCCCAAGTTTCCCCAAGCTGGCTACTCCACCTCTGACCATTGTATGAATGTTCTAGCCATTAGGATGAAAATAATGAAAAGTAAGGGGCAAAGGATAAGGGAATTTTATGTAAGAAATGACACAACACCTCTGTTTATGTCCACTGACTAGAATTCATTCACTTGAACCAGAGAACCTCCAAAGGATGCCAGGAAATGTAGTCTTCATTCTGGTCAGCCATATGTCTAGGTAAAAATTATCTTATTATGGAGGAAGGGAAAGATGATACTGAAAGACAACCCACAGTTTGGACAAACACAAAAATAGACACAATTGTTGCACTTTTGAGGACATAAAGCAGTTTAAGGTCAATGATTTTATTCTTACTAATCTGAGTTTACCTCACTGGTCAAACAATAGGTTTTATACCAGGTGACTAATATAATTTCTTCAATTTCTAGAATACCATTATTCTAACTATAATTCCATTGCAATCAGAAACTTTATACTTGTTCATGCTTTAAAAGTATTGATAATACTTGATTTTTTTTTTACAGGCAATCACATTTTTCTCAGGACACATTTATTAGTCCTTTCTTGCACTACTATAAAGAAATACCTAAAACTGGGAAATTTATAAAGAAAAAAGGTTTAATTGACTGATGATTCCACAGGCTGTGCAGGAAGGATAATGCTGTCATCTGTTCAGAAAGACCTCAGGAAACTTACGATCATGGCAGAAGGTGAACAGGAAGCAGGCATGACAGAAATGGCTGGAGCAGGAGAAGAGGATAAGGGAAAGGTGCTACACACTTTTAAACAATCAGATCTCATGAGAACTCTGTCATGAAAACAGGACCAAAGGGGTGATGCTCAACAATTCATGAAGGATCCAACCCCATGATTCAATAACATCCCATCAGGCCTGACCTCCAACACTGGGGATTATAATTCAACATGATATTATAGCGGGGACACAGATCCAAACTGTATGATTCTTCCCCTGGCTCTTCCCAAATCTCACATCCTTCTCATGTTTCAAAATACAATCTTGCCTTCCCAACAGTTCCCCTAAAGCTTTAATTCTGTCCTGTATTAACTCAAAAGTTCAAAGCCCAAATTCACAACTAAATCAAGGCAAGTTTCTTCTACCTATGAACGAGTAAAATAAAAAACATGTTAATTACTTCTAAAACACAGTGGGGGTACAACAATTTGGTAAATATTCTCATTTCAATCTCCTTTGACACCATGGCTCACTACTGCAATGGTGGATGGGCTACCAGGCCTTGGGTGACTCCACCCCTGTGGCTCTGCAGGGTTCAGTCTCCACGGCTGCTATCAAGGGCTGGCACTGAGTTCCTGCAGTGTCTTCAGGTGCAGAGTGCAATCTCCTAGTGGATCTACCATTCTGGGGTCTAGAGAATGGTAGCCCTCTTCTCACAGCTCCACTAGGCAGTGTGCCATTGCGGACTCTGTGTGGGGGCTCCAACCCCACATTTCTTTTCAATACTGCCCTAGTAGAGGTTCTCTGTGCAAGCTCCACCCTACAGCAGGTTTCTACCTGGACATTCAGGCTTTTCCATACATCCTTTGAAATCTAAGCAGAGGCTCCTAAGCTTCAACTCTCACACTCTGTGCACCTGCAGGCTTTAACACCATGTGGAAGCTGCCAAAGCTTGTGGTTTGCACTCTCTGAAGTCACAACCTGGGCTGTACCTGGAGTCCTTTTAGCCACAGCTGGAGGTGGAGACACTGGGACACAAAAATCATTGCCCCAAGATTGTGCAGGGTAATGAGGCCCTGGCCCTGGCCCAGGAAATTATTCTTCCCTCTTAAATCTCTGGGCCTGTGATGGAAGGGACTGCCTCAAAAGTCTCTAAAATGCCTTCAAGGCCTTTATCTCATTGTTTTAGCTATCATTACTTGATTCTTCTTATGCAAAGTCCTGCAGCCTGCTTAAATTCTTCCCCTGTAAATTGGTTTTTCTTTTCTACTCCCTGATCAGGCTGTAAATTTTCCAAACTTTTACAATTTGCTTCCCTTTTCAATAGAAGTTTCAGTTTTATATCTTTTTTTTCCCCACAAATATGACCATATGCTTCTAGAATAAGCCAGGCCACATCTTGAATTCCTTGCTGCTTAGATACTTTTTTTCTGCCCTATAACCTAAATCATCCCTCTAAATTTCAAAGTGCCACAGATCTCAAGGGCATGAGCACAATTCAACTAAGCTCTGTGCTTATGCATAGCAAAAGTGACCTTTTCTCCAGTTCTCAATAAGTTTCTCATCTCCATCTGAGACCTCCTGAACCTGGCCTTCATTTTCAATATCATTATGAGCATTTTGGTCACAACAATTCAATTAGTCTCTAGGAAGTCATAAACTTTTCCTCATCTTCCTGGCTTCTTCTGAGACCTCCACATTCTTCCAATGTCTACCCATTACCCAGTTCCAAAATGGTTTCACATTTTCAGGAATCTTTATAGGAACGCCTCACTCCTCATTACCAATTTTCAATATTAGTTTGTTCTTGCGTTGCTATAAGCAAATACCTGAGAGTAGGTAATTTACAAAAATAAGAGGTTTAATTGGCCCATGCTTTTGCAGGTTGTACAGGAAGCATGATACTGGCATCTGCTTAGGGAAGCCTCCAGATAATTACAATTGTGGGAGAATGTAAAGGAGAAGAAGGCATACATTACATGGCCAGATAAGGAGGAAGAGGAGAGGAAGGAGGTGCCACACACTTTTAAGAAAAAAGATATGAGAATAACTCCAAAGGGATGGTGCTAAACCATTCATGAAGGATCTACCCCTATGATCCAATCATCTTCCACCAGGCCCCACCTCCACCACTGGGGATTACAATTCAACACGCAATTTGCATGGGGACACAAATTCAAACCATATCAACATATAATAATCTTTCCTATGTGAAAGCAGTAAGAATCAAAATTGAATCACTCGTGTTAAAAAACAATACAAAAACAACAAAAGACTGAGAAAAAGAGTCAGGAAAACCATGAAGGGAGATTTCTTGTGCAAATTCCTGATAATGAGCACTATTGCTCTGTAAAAAGACTTTGCAAAGCGCTGAACTTTGCACAAAGGCCACTGTAACCTTAGAGATAATACATTTGTGAGGACATAGACCCAGCACCTGCCTGCCTATCCTTGAACTGGTGCCACCCTTGTAATTGAGCCTTGTAGCCAAGCATATTATCTCAAAACAAGTATGTGATCCTCCTACTTGACTTTTAAAAACCTTTGTCTTCCTTCACCTTCCTGAAAGTGCTCACAGTTTATTACAGCACATGTATCGTCAAAATAATACCCTATCCCCAAATAAATATAATTGTCTTTTAGAGATCTTTTTTATTCTTTGTTATTTAGATTGACACCTATAATGCTTTTCTTTGTTAAGGGTGAACTAACTGGAATCAGTAAAATGTGATGGTTTTCCTGGTTTATTATGCATTTTATGCCTTTGTTTTGTGGAAAACCAAATATTAATACAGTATGAGAATGTAAAAGACATGCAGTTTAACTGTGCACCTCCTTTTTTCCAGTGAAGTAATTGCTGAATGATAAAATGAGGGCAAACTTATAGATGCAAACTATGAGACGATTTTAAAAAAATATCTCTGTCCTGGGATTTTTTCTTTTTTAATTCAAGTTCCAGTGGTTGGAATTTGAGTTCCCACGTGTCTCGCCACTGTGGGCTAAAGGGCTCTGGAGCTCTAAACAAACTTGAAAGGCAGTGTAGGCTCCAAGGACTGCAACACCTGTGGGAGTCCTAGAGCTTAACTGAGCCCAGAGAGAGTGGACTAAGGCAGCACTCACAGATGTCAGCTGTGGAAGCTAAGGAAGTGCTAGCATCACCCCTTCCCTAACTCCGGGTGCATCAAAGTACACCACTTTCTTCCACCTGAGGAGAAGAGAGGGAAGAGTGGGGAGGACTTTGTCTTGCATCTTAGATATCAACTCAGCTACAGCAGGATAGGGCATGGGTCAGAGTAATGAGCCGCACTTTCCAGACCCTAGTTCCTGGACATTTCTAGACACAACCTGAGCCAGAAAAGAAATCACTGCCTTGAAAGGAAATACCCAGTCTGGATAGCCTACAACGCTTGCTAAGTGAAGAGCCCTTGGGCCCTGAATAACCAGAAGCAATACCCAGGTACTACATCAAGGGCTTTTGGTGAATTTGGAACTTGGTGACTTCTGGTACCAGCTCAACCATAGGGACATAGAGCACCAAGTGGGCTCTTGAGGTTCTCAATTCCAGGATGGTTTTGCACAGCACTTCTGAACATACCCTGGGCTAGAGGGGAGCTCACTGCCCTGAAGGTGAGCCCCAGGCCAGACAGCATTCACCACAAGCTGACTGAAGAGCCCTCTGAGATGAAGGGAGCACTGGTAGTAGTTTGGAAGTACTCCTGGTTGGCCTGTGGTGGCAGTGGCCATGGGACGACAGTCCTATGCCATTGGAAAGAGGAGGGATAAGTGGGAAGGACTGAATCTAATGGATTGAGAGCCAGCTCAGCCACAGTACAATACAACACCAGGTAGACTTCTAAAGATTTTTCTCTAGTCCTTGGCTCCTAGACAGCACCTCTGTGGATCTGCCTTGGCCTGTGGTGGTAATGGTCATTGGGTAAGCCTCCTCTGCACCTGAAAAGAGATAGGAAGAAAGGGCAGGATTGTATCTTGTGGATTGAGGTAGAAGGATTTTACTCTAATTCTTGGCTCCCAGACAGCATCTCTGGAACCACCTGGGCCTAAGGGGAACTCACTACTATGAAGGGAAGGACAGAGGCCTGGCTGAATTTGCTGTCTACTGATTGTAGAGCTCAGGGCTTTGAGAAAAGATAGACTGTAGCCAGGGAGTAGCTACAGCAGGCCTTTGGTGAGACCCAGTGCTATGCTGGATCTATGTTAGAGTCTGATCCAGTGAAGTCATAATGGTGGTGGCCACAGGGGTTTGTGTCACTACACCCCCAGCTTCAGGTGACTCAGAAGAGAGACTTTGTTTGTTTGACAGAAAGTAAAAATAAGACAATAATAGTCTTTGCCTGATAACTTAAACAATACTCCCAGATACAGTCCAAGACCATCAAGGCAGTAACTCTAAGAATCTGCAGGAAACACAGTGCTACCAGGCTTAGATTGCCCTCTAAGACACATACAAATTCGATCACAACAACTAATTCCTTTCAAATATCTGAGAAGCCTTTCCAAAGGATGGTATAAACAAGTGCATACTGCAAAGACTATAATAAATAGCTAACTCTTCAATGCCCAGACACTGAAGAACATCTATAAGTATCAAGACCACCCAGAAAAACAGAACCTCACCAAATGAATTACATATGATATAAGAAACCAAACCTGGAGAAAGAGACAGAAGATAACCTCAAGGAATTTAGTAACAAAACTCCCAAACATTAAGGATAAAGAAAGGACCTAAAAGCAACAAGAGGAAAGAAACAATTAATATAAAGTGGAGCTCCAAAATGCCTGGCTGCAGAGTTTTCAGTGGAAACTTTACAGTCCAGGAGAGAGTGTGACCTGACTTATCTAAATTGCTGAAGAAAAGAAAAAAAAAACACTTTTGCCCTAGAATATTTTATATATACATATATGTGTGTGTGTGTGTGTGTGTGTGTGTATGTGTGTGTGTGTGTGTTATATATGTAAGCATAAAACCTACCCAAGCAAAGAAAAGGTGGGTAATTTCGTGAATACCAGAACTGTCCAACAAGAAATGCTGAAGTGGGTAAAAAGAACACTAATGAGCAATAATAAATCACTTAAAGTTACAAAGCTCACTGCTAATAGTAATTAGACATAAAACCACAGAGAATCAAGAGACTACATGTAGCACTGTAACTGTGGTATATAAACTACTCTTATCCTAAGAAGAAAGAATAAATGATGAGCCAATCAAAATAATAACTATGACAACTTTTCAAGAGATAGACCGTATATACAATAATATACAAAGGAAAACAACAGAAAATTAAAAAGCAGAGGAACAATGTTAAGACACAGAGTTTGTATTAGTTTTCTTTTTGCTTGTTTGTTTATGCAAACAGTGTTAAGTGCTTTGTTAAGTTTTATCAGCTTAAAATAAGGGTTATAGGACGTATTTGCAAGCCTCATGGCAACCTCAAATAAAACACATACAAAGGATACACATAAATAAAAGCAATAAATTAAATCATATCACAGAGAAAATCACATTTAAAACATTTAAATTATCTAAATGGAAGACAAGAAGGAAAGAAAGAAAGAAGAGAAGACCACAAAACAGCCAGAAAAAAAAAATAAGAAAATGGCATGAGTAAGTTCTTATCAATAACAACATTGAATGTAAATGAATTAAACCCACCAATCTAAGGCATAGACAGGATTAATAGATTTTTTTAAAAACAGGAAAACCAATTGATTTGTTGCCTACAATAAACACACTTCACCTCTATAAACACACATAGCCTGAAAATAAAGGGATGAAAAAATATACTTCATGTCAATGGAAACCAAAAGACTCAGGAGTAGCTATATTAATATCAGACAAAATAGATTCTGAGACAAAAACTATATGAAGAGACAAAGACAGTCACTATATAATGACAGAGGGGTAAATTAAGTAAAAGGATATAGCAATTTTGATTATATATGTATCCAACACTGGAGCACCTAGATATATAAATCAAATATTATTAGAGCTAATGAGAGAGATATACTCTAATACAACAATAGCTGGAGACGTCAACATCCCACTTAGAGCACTGGACAGATCTTCCAGATACAAAATCAACAAAGAAAGTTCAAACTTAATCTATACTATAGACCAAATGAGCCTAATAGATATTTCAGTTACATTTTATCCAATAGCTGAAGAATACACATTATTTTCCTCAGCACATGGATCATTTTCAAGGATAGATCATATGTTGAGTCATAATGCAAGTCTTAAAACATTCAAAAAATTGAAATAACATCAAGCATCTTCTCTGACTACAATGGAATAAAACCGGAAATGAATAAGTAGAGGAATTTTGGAAACTGTGGAAACGTGGAAATTAAACAATATGTTCTGGAATGACCAAGGCATCAATGAAGATACTCAGAAGAAAGTGAAATAATTTTATGAAAAAAGTGATAATTAAACAAAGCATACAAAAACTTGTGGGATATGGCAAAAGCAGGACTAAGAGGGGGCACTCATAATTACAAACACCTACATCAAAGAATAAAATCTTTAAATAAAGAACCTAGCAATGCTTCTTAAGGAACTAGAAAAGCAAGATTAAACCAAATCCTAAATTACTCAAAGAAAACACATAGTAAAGATTAGATCAGAAAAAAAATGATTTGGAGAAAACAATTTGAAAGATAAATGAAATGGAAAGTTTTTTTAAGGTTAANCACCTACATCAAAAAAGAATAAAATCTTTAAATAAAGAACCTAGCAATGCTTCTTAAGGAACTAGAAAAGCAAGATTAAACCAAATCCTAAATTACTCAAAGAAAACACATAGTAAAGATTAGATCAGAAAAAAAATGATTTGGAGAAAACAATTTGAAAGATAAATGAAATGGAAAGTTTTTTTAAGGTTAAACAAAATTGACAAACTTTTGGCTAGAATAAGAAAAAAGAAAATAAGGCAGGCTACTATGAGCATGTACATGTCAATAAATTGGAAATATAAAAGAAATAGGCAAGTTCCTAGATACATACCACCTATCAAGATTGAACCAGGAAAAAATGCAAAACCTGAAAGCTCAATAGCAAGTAATGTGATTGAAGCCATAATAAAAAAAAGAATCTCAGTAATGCTGGAGACACGATGGTTTCACTGCTGGATTCTATCAAACATTTAAGAAAGAGCAGATACCAATTTTAATCAAAATATTCTCAAAAACAGGGGGAAAAGCAATCCTTCCAAATTCATTATATGGGGACATGATAACTCTTATACCAAAAGCAAACACATCAAAAAAAGAAATCTACAGGCAAATATCTCTGAATAATATTGATGCAAAACGACTCAAAATAATACTTGTAAACCAACTTCAACAACAAATTAAAATACTCAAAAGAATACTTGCAAATGGACTTCAACAAGAAATTAAAATGATCATTAATTATGACAAAGTGTAATTCTTCCCTGAGATTCAGGAATGGTTCAACATATGCAAATCAACCAATGTGATTCATTATATCAACAAAATGCAGGACATGAAACATGATCATTTCAATTGAGACTGAAAAAGCATTTGATAAAATTTAACATCTCGTCATGATAAAAACCCGAAAAAACCTGGGTATAGAAGTAACATACCTCAATATAATAGAAGTCATATATGAGAGACATAGTATCATACTGAATGGGGAAAAACTGAAAGCCTTTTCTCTAAGATGTGGAATGCGACAAGGATGCCCTCTTTCACCACTGTTACTCAGCTTAGTACTGGAAGTCCTAGCAAGAGGAATCACACAACAGAAACTAATGAAGGACAACTAATTTGGAAAGAAATGAGTCAAATTATCATTATTTGCAGATGATAGGATCTTATATTTGGACAAACCTAAAGACTCCACCAAAAAAAATATTACAACTGATCAATTTAGTAAAGTCATAGGACACAAAATCAACATTAAAATTCAGTGGCATTTCTATATGCCAACAGTGAGCAACCTGAAAAGGAAATTTAAGAAGTAATCCCATAAAAAATAGCCACAAATACAATTTAATACCTAGGATATAAGCAAGAAGGGAAAATATTCTGCAACTAAAACTGTAAAATACTCATGAAAGAAGTTTAAAAGTACACCAAAAAATGCAGAGATATTCCAGGTTCGTGGATTGGAAGAATTAATATTGTTAAAATGTCCATACTACACAAAGCAATATATTCAATGGAATCTCTATCAAAATACCAATGACATTCTTCACAGAAAAAGAAAAAAATCCTAAAATGTGTATGAAATCATAAAAGACCCAGAATCAACAAATATATATTAAGCAAATAGATCAAAACTGAAGGAATCACATCATCTGACTTCAAATTATACTACAGAGCTCTGTTAACCAAAACAACATGGTACTGGTATGAAAACAGACACATAGACCAATGGAACAAAATAGAGAACCCCCAAAATCCACACAACTAAAGTGAACTCAGTTTTGACAAAGATGCCAAGAACATGCCTGGGGAAAGACAGTTTGTCCGATAAATGGTTCTGGGAAAACTAGATATATATATCCAGAAGAATGAGACTAGATCTGTATGTCTTGCCATATACAAAAAAAGAAAAAAAAAAAGACAAGACCAAAAAGCAAATCAAAGTGAATTGAAGACTTATGTAAGACCTGAAACTATGAAACTGCTATAAAAAAATATTGAGGAAACTCTTGAGGTCATTATTTTGGGCAAAAATTTCTTGATTCATACCCCACAAGCACAGGCAAGCAAAAATACAGAACAAATGGGATCATATCAAATCTGCACAGCAAAGGAAACAATTAACAAACTAAAGAGACAACCCAAAAAATAGGAGAAAATATTTGCAATGTACCCATCTGACAAGGCATTAATAATGAGAACATACATGGGACTCAAATAATTGTATAGAAAAAAAAATCTAATAATCTGATCAAAAACTGAGAAAAGAAATTTGAATAAATTTTTCTCAAGAGAAGACATACAAATATCAAACAACTATAGTGATATGGTTTGGAACTGTGTGCCCACCAAATCTCAAGTCGAATTGTAATTCCCAGTGTTGGAGGTGGGGCTTTGTGAGAAGTGACTTGATCATGGGGGTGGTTTCTTATGAGTGGTTTAGCACCATCCCCTTGGTACTGACCTTACGATAGTGAATTCTCACAAGATCTGGTTGTTTAAATGTGTGTAGCACCTCCCTCTACTTCTTTCTCTAGCTCCTGCTCCCACTGTGTAAGACAACTGCTCCACCTTTGCCTTCTGTTATGATTAGAAGATTCCTGAGGTCTCCCCAGAAGCAGATGTCACTATGCTTCATGTAAAGTCTTGGAACCATGAGCCGATTAAACTTCTTTCCTTTATAAATTACCTAGTCTTAGATATTTCTTTTTTTTTTTTTTTTTTTT
>NW_016808207.1:52473-61285 GCF_001698545.2 Rhinopithecus bieti
CCTGCCTCAGCCTCCCAAGTAGCTGGGACTACAGGCGTCCGCCACCTCGCCCGGCTAGTTTTTTGTATTTTTTAGTAGAGACGGGGTTTCACAGTGTTAGCCAGGGTGATCTCCATCTCCTGACCTCGTGATCCGCCCGTCTCGGCCTCCCAAAGTGCTGGGATTACAGGCTTGAGCCACCACGCCCGGCCTTAGATATTTCTTTATAGCAGTGCAAAACAGAATAATACGAATATGAAAACGTGCTCAATATTATTGCTTATCAGAAAAATGCAAATCAGAGTTGCAATAATATACCATCTCATCTCAGGTAAAATGGATTATATCCAAAAGACAAGCAATAACAAATTCTGGTGAAGATGTGGAGAAAGGGAACCCTCATATACTGTTTTTGGGAATGTAAGTTAGTACAACCACTAAGGAGAACAGTTTAGAGGTTCCTCAGTAAACTAAAAATAGAGCTGCCGTATGATCCAGCAATCCCACTGCTGGGTACGTACCCCAAATTAAGGAAATCGGTATATCAAAGAGATATCTGCACTCACATGTTTGTTGCAGCACTGTTTACAGTAGCTAAGATTTGGAAGCAACCTAAGTGTCCATCAACAGATCAAAGGTTAATGTAAATGTAGTACATATGCACAGTGGAGTATTATTCAAGCATAAAAATATGACATCCTGCCATTCACAACAACATGGATGAACTGGAGATCATTATGTTGAGTAAAATAAGCCAGGCACAAAAAGACAAACATCACATATTCTCACTTACTTGTGGTGTCTAAAAATCTAATTTCATCATAATTGAACTCATGAAGATAGAGATAGAAGGATTGTTACCAGAGTCTGCAAAAGGTAGTGAGGGCAATGGGGAAGATGAGGATGGTTACTGGGACCAAAAAATAGTTACAAAGAATGATTAATACCTACTATTTGAAAGTGCAATGAGATGACTGTAGTCAATAATAATGTAATTGTACATTTAAAAATAACTAAGAATATAATTGGATTATTTGTTACTCAAAGGATAAATGCTTGAGGGGATGGATATCCCATTTCCATGATGTGATTATTATGCACTGTATGCCTATATCAAAACATCTCATATGTGCCATAAATATATGCACTTCTTTTATCCACAATAATTAAATATAAAATTAAATAAGCTTTATTTATTCAAAATTAAATGGAAATTTATATTAAGCCAACTACCAAAATTGATACCAATTATGCTATAGGTAGTTGTCATTTTAACTATGTTCTTCCTGGTAAACTATGGCTGAAAGGTAGTGATTTAATGGAAGAAAGAATATTATTTAATAGTTATGTATGAATTAATCATTATTAACATAGCTGTGATATATGTGAATACATTATACAATACTTCCTTATGCTGTGTTGACTTGAAGCAGTTTTTATATGTGTAGGTTTATTGTGGGATTAAAAGCCATAATACCATAGATTTTATAATTCCACAGCACTCTATGTGCCCAGTGAATGATTGCTGACTTTAAATGTTTGTTCTGTCCATTTGGTATCTTTCGAGAATATATATATATAACAGGTTATGCCTCATATAATAGGCAAATGCTTTACTGCTTTCTAAGCAAAGCAAACACCTTCATTTCTAGAGTAGTTATGGGGATCCAAAAAGCACATAGAAACAAGGGTGAAAACAATTATCCTAGTCAGAGACTTTAATTATAAAAACCAAAATATTCAAGTTTGCTTATCAGAGTTGAAGTTATTGCAAAGAAACAGAAAATGGTATTCAAAGATTATAACCAGACTTCCAATTAGACTATGAGTGTGACTCTTTCACCGTGTCCTACGTTCATGCTCTCTTTTTTCTCTATATACACAATCCATTCATCTCTCTGTAAACAAGTTTTCCTAATAGGGCTCTTAATTTTGATCTTACCGATCGTTTGGTGGTGTCACAGGTACCATCTACAGCCCACATTTATTTGATCTTACAACCCAAGTTTAGATGTTCTACACCCTGTAACTAGTTCAGTCTGTGCCTAAAATGCAAATTTCCTGAAGAAAAAAAAACTCATCTTTTCCAGTACGGGTTAGATGGATGGTCCTGGTACAGCTGTTATTGTCTAAACACAGAATTACATGCTGGAATCACCTAGCCCTTCTCGTCTGTTACTCTTTCAAATAATCTAAGAATGGGGTGTATGCAAAAAAAAAAAGCTAATGGGTATCTTTAATATAACCATTTACCTAGTATATGGAAATGATCAGCATCTATACAAGGTATATAGTCTCTCCGTCTTCTCCAGTATAAAGTGCAAACATTCAACGTTAACCTCTAGTTTTAACTCAAGGGTTAATTTTAACACAAAACTACCCAAATTAAAGTCATTTGTACATGTTTATGTATGTAAATATGTGTGTGTGTGTCTCTGTGTGTGTAATTTTCCTAAGTGCTCCATATTTATCTATTTATGGAGAAACTAAGTCTACAGACAACTTGATCTGGGAATTTTAGCCTCCAAAACTGTCAGAATATAAATTTCAGTTGTTTAAACCACCCAGTCTGGGATGTTTTCTTATGGCAGCCTCAACAGACCAATAAACTAGGCTAAAGACAAATAATTATACAGAAAAGCCAACTCTTTCTAACATTTTTATATAGACGATTTCTTATTTCTTGGGTTAAGGTAGCTTAAGTTTTATTTAATATCACCATTCTTAAGGTTACAAGTTCAAGAAAGTACATTTGAAATAACCCACCCATCTCTGCAATATAGCTTATTGTTTTCTGTGTAGACAAAATAAAATACCTGTTGATATTCAGTAGAAAAGCAATGAACATACGAGGAGAAGAGTTGAGGCTTCTGTGTATATTTATATTCAAGCCCAGGAACATGGTTCTTGTTTAAGGATTTTCGTATTCAGTCCAAAACACCTGTTGAGTGACATTAGGGCTGTAACACATAACAACAATATCAATCATTTATGCACTACCAGAGGGAATGCAGTCTACCTGTCACTCTGGTGAACAATAAGCTTTTGGACTGGACTGTCCACCTCAGCTCTTCCTTGTTGGGTTGTTGAGTGTTTTTGTCAAGTATCTATATTATTTATATTTATCATATGTTCATAATAAGTATATTTAAGAAATTGTTCTATATATTAAAAAAGAAAACATTCTGTAAAAAATAAAGTAGATGACTCATAAAATGTCTGGACATTTGAGATATAAAAACTACTTATGTGTGTGTTATATAGAAACATATACACATACACATAGCACTTGTGTCACATAACATAGATTCATGTGGCTCTTAATCTAGTTATCCACCTAGATAAACTACTTTAATGGAATTGATCAAACACACAAGGAGTCCTGTCAAATAACTATATAGATAGAGAGGGAAACAGGCAGGGATGGAGAGAGAAAGAAAGAGAGCACAATGAAAAAAAACTAATTTCATTCATTACTAAACGTAGTTGAAAGGCTTGAACTGATGATATGTGTAGACACAACTTCTATACAATAATTTGGAGCCTATTGTTATTGTGTAGAAGTATAATTTGGAGGCTATTGTTGTTGCCCCTGTAGTATGGATATAAAAATTATGCAGGTGTCATTCACCTTTCCATGAAGGTAGGCATAACCTTGACACTTTTCTGCTGACTTTCTAAGTTGTAGAAGTTGTTTGGTGACAGTCACACTTCTTCTGTGGGGTGCTGCATTTGAAGATTGCATTCTCCTTCAACGTGACTAAGAATATTGGACAGTGATTGAATGTCGTCTAGTGCTTATTAATATGCATGTTGTCATTTGTCATCTCAGTCATCAATGACACTTTGTCATTTATGTTACTGTAAGCATTATATCGACTCTGAGTTGCTGGATTTCAGACCTTTCTCTTGCTTGCAAACTCATCAGAAATACAGGCAATCATCTTCAAGAAGCTTTGCTAATAATAATAATAAAAAACGATGAGTTTAACATTGTTTAAATAATGCTTTATTTGAATACCTATAAGAGAACTATCAAAGTCATTATAAAAATAAAAAACATGACAAATTGTCATTTTGTCTTGTTAATGGATTGTGTCTAATTATACTGTTTATCATGTATAAAAAGTTGAATTTTCTTTCTCAAAGTTAACTAAAATAATTTTTTAAAAATAAGATAATATTCTAATATAGAGCTTTCATACCTATTATCTATTTTGTTATCCTAAATTCTATTTGAATAATAATAGGCAAGTAATAACATCCTATGTATAGTAGGAAAAACTGAGGCTGTACGTAGTTTCAATGATTGGCCTGAGGACATATTTTTTTTAAGTGAAAACTGACGATAGATCTCAGACTTTCAAATCTTCTGCCTGATGTTTTGTCTTCTATGTGTTGTCTCTGCGTCAACTAAATCTATTATTTCAAAACCATTTTTCTTTCTATATTCTTAACATTTGGCATAAGATTATGGCTTAATATGAGCCATACCCTTATTGGCTGCTGCCTAAGAAAACAGTGATTTTTTCAAATGTTGCAGCTCCCAAGGATATAATTACGTGTTTCAGGGGCAAAAGCTGACCTGATCTCTACTTCCAGATATGGAATAACATTTAGTTGCATTCATCATGGCCAATTTCAGGCCTCCCTTATCAGTGAGCTGGATTAAGGAAGCAGCCGTGAGACCAACAGGCATAATGTGTGAAGTTCTCTAAAGAAGCATTTTGGAAATGGCTTTCTTCTCTCCCTTAAGCAAAAAGAAGAGAAAAAAAAAAATTCATGTCTGACTGATTATCAGAAGCCACATAGGGCTATGCTGGCTAAGTGACTGAAGCATGAAAACAATATCTGAAGGAATTCAACTTAAAAAACTTATACGAGAAGTGAGAGTAGAATTCTCCGAATATTACTCTTGAAATCTGTCTTATTATTTAATTTTGTTATATAACAATTAGATTTTGTTATTAACAACTAGTTTTCGGGAAAAATTTCCCTGTTTACGCATTGCAAAACATACTGAATAAAGGAAAAGCATGATGCCAATGATATTTTTTCGCAGTCAATCAATAAAAACTAACTGAGTATTCCCCAGCCATTGTTTTGAAATACCACTAAGGAACAGTAATAAGAGCCATAAAATGGCCAGGCAGCCGGTGGCCCTCCACCGGCCTGAATTCTCAAGCCAGCTTTGGGATCACGAGGTGCAGGAGATCAGAGAGCCATCCTGGCTAACCAGCGGTGAACTCCGCCATCCTCTAGCTAAAATTATACGAAAAGAAAATTTATTTTATGGCAGCAAACAGACATATGAAAAAAATGCTCCCATCATCAACTGGGCCATCAGAGAAATGCAATCCCAAACCGCAGTGAGATACAATCTCCAACGCAGTTAGAATGGTGATCATTAAACAAGTCCAGGAAACAAGCAGGCGCTGGAGGGGGAATGTGAGAAATATGGAACGCCTTTTTACACTGTTGGTGGGACCTTTCCACCAACCATTGTGGAAGGACAGTGTGGTGATTCGCTCAAGGATCTAAGAACTAAAATACTATTTGATCCAGCCATCCCCATTACTTGGGTACTATACACAAAGGATTATAAAATCATGCTGCTATAAAGACACATGGAAGCACGTATGTTTTATTGCGAGGCACTATTCACAATAGCCAAAGAACTTGGAAGCCGCAAACCCAAATGTCGCATCAGTGACAGACTAGATTAAGACAATGTGGCACATATACACCATGGAATTACTATGCAAGACCATAAAAAAAGGATGGTTCATGTCCTTTATAGGGCATGGATGCAGCTGGAAAACATCATTCTGAGCAAACTATCGCAAGGAACAAAAAAACCAAACACCACATGCTTCTCATCATAGGTGGGAAATTGAAACAATGAGAACACTTGGACAGGCAGGAAGGAACATCACACACCGCAGGGCCTGTCATCCCGGGGTGGGGGGAGGGGGGAGGAATATGCATTAGGAGATATAACCCTAATGTAAATATGACGAGTTAATAGGTACAAGCACACGCAAACATGGGCACATGTGTTACATATGTAACAAACCTGCATGTTGTGCACATGGTACGCCTAGAACTTAAAGTATAATCAAAAAAAAAAAACAAAAAACAAAAGAAGAATAAACAATTAGCCCAGGCGTGGGGCGGCTGTGCGGCCTGTTAGTCCGCAAGCTAGCTTGGGAGATCCTGAGGGGCAGGAGAGTGGCGTGAACCTGGAAGGTGGAGCTTGCAGTGACCGAGATCGAGGCCCACTGCACTCCAGCCTGGGCCGCAGAGCGAAACTCTGTCTCCGAAAAGAAAAAAAAAAAAAAAAAAGCCATAAATGTGAAACTACAAAGATCATTAGAAAAAAACACAGCATCAACCACTTCACACACCGTTTTCCGCACCTGAAAATATTTTGACAAAAAGGGAGGATATGTCCCAAGTTACATACAATTTAGAAAAAAAAAGTGTTTTAAAGGCATTAACCAGTCCTTAGATTAATTATGTCTTAGAGATCATCTGCTAAACTAGCATGCACAGATTTTCTAAATGAGAGCTTTAGTTTGCATTTTTTAAAATTTATTCTATCAAGAATTTGTGTGTGTTTGGCATGCGCACCTGTTGTGTCATGTTGTGGAAGCAGTATTCACTGAAACATGTTTTAGAAAAAGAAAAAGATTACAATACTAAGAATTCAGAAGAGGATGAGAGGATGGAATCTTCAACACTTTCAGGATAGCTTTATGGAAATTTGAGAGCTAGCAGCCTTGAACTGCTGAACTTGCTGGCTGCATAATATTTTTAGTAAACCATTCAGACTTTTCTTTAAGCAACCAAAAAACACATGGCTTATTATGAAAAATATAAATTATTAATTATATATATTTTATGGTAATGATGACATGTGAGAGAATATTCTTTCATAGTTTTTAACATAGATGTTAAGCTGTAACATAAAGTTTTAAACATAGATGCAGAAAAAACATACTATAAAGGTTATAAATTTGAGGTCAAACAGAACTGAGCATTTATTTTATTGATGAATAATATTCTACATACTTTGGAGGTACATGTGATATTCTGTTACATGCATAGAATGTGTAATTATCAAGTCAGAGTATAAGAGGTACCCATCACCTTGAGTATTTATTATTTGTATGGATTGGGAACAACTTGAGTCCTCTCTTTTAGCTACTTTGAAATTGCAATACATTATTCCTAACTCCAGTCACCCTAGTCTTCTGTATAACATTATAACAAATTCCTGATATCTAACTGTATGTTTTATGCTTAACGAACCTCTGGTCATCTCCCCTCACCCCACCCAAACATCCTTTCCAACCTCTGGTATCTATTCATTCTACTCTTTACTTCCATGAGATCAACTTGGAAAGCTTCCACACATGAATGAGAACATGCAGTATTTGTCTTTCTGTGTCTGACTTATTTCACTTAACAAAATGACCTCCAGTTCCACCCAAGTTATTACAAATGATATTATTTTATTTTTTATGACTGAATGGTATTCCATTGTGTATATATACATTTTCCTTATCCATTTGATCGTTGATGGACATTTATGTTTATTCAATATATTTGCTATTATGAATAGTGTTGCAATATACATGAGAGTGCAGGTACCCCTACGACATACTGATGTATTTTCCTTTGGATAAATATTCAGTAGTGGGATTGCTGGATCATATGGTAATTATATTTCAGGTTTTTTTTTTTTTTTTTTTTTAGAAATTCTCATACTATTCTCCATAATGGCTAATTGACATTCCCAACAACAGTGTATAAGTGTTCCCTTTTCTCCACATCCTTGCCATCATATGTTATTTTTGGTCATTTTAGTAGTAGCCATTGCAAATGGGGTAAAGTGATATCTCATTTCAGTTATCATTTACATTTCCTGATGACTAGTGATATTGAGTATTTTTTCACATATCTGTTGGCTAATTGTCTTCTTTTGAGAAATGTCTGTCCATGACCTCTTCCTACTTGTTTTATATTGCTGAGTTGTTTAAATTCTGTGTGTATTCTCAATTTTTGTCCCTTGTGATATTGTTTGCAGATATTTTCTCCCATTCAGCAGGATGTCTCTTCACCCTGTGGATTGTTTTCTTTGCTGTGCAGAAGCCTTTTAGTTTAATATAGTACCATTTGTCTATTTATGTTTTTGTCGTCTGTGCTGTTGAGGTCCCAGACATAAAATCATTTACTAGACCAATGTCCTAAAGTGTTTTCTCTATGTTTTCTTCTAGAAGTTTTATAGTTTTGAGACTTGCATCCAAATATTTAGTTCATCTGGATTTGATTTTTGTATATGTTGAGTGATAGAGGTTCAGTTTCAGTCTTCTGCATATGGATATCCAATTTTCGCAGCACTACTTATTGAAGAAGATATCTTTTCCTCAAGGTTGTTTCTGTCACCTTTGTCAAAAATCAGTTTGCTGTAATTATGGAAATTTATTTGAGTTCTTTATTCTGTTCCACTGGTCTGTGTGGTCTATATATCTGTTTCTATACAAATACCATTCTGTTTCGGTAACTATAGCATGGTAATGTTTTGGAAGTCACGTACTGTGATACCTCCAGCTTTGTTCTTTTGCTTAGGTTTGCTTTCAATATTTAGGCTCTTTTCTTTTCCATGCAAATTTTAAGATTTTTTTTCTCTTTCTGTGAAAAATGATGTTGGTACTTTGACATAGATTACATTGAGAGGCCGGGCGCGGTGGCTCAAGCCTGTAATCCCAGCACTTTGGGAGGCCGAGACGGGCGGATCACAAGGTCAGGAGATCGAGACCATCCGGGC
>NW_016808207.1:62706-73584 GCF_001698545.2 Rhinopithecus bieti
ATATATATATAATATATATTATATAACATATATATATAATATATACATATATTAGAGACAGGGTCTTGATTTGTTGCCCAGGCTGTTTTCAAACCCTAGTGTCAAGTGATCTGCCCACCTCAAACTCCCACAATGTTGGGATTACAGGTGTAAGCCACCATGCCCAACCTGTATGTGCTTTTTAACGATCATTTTTCTCTATCACCTCTCTACCTCAAGACACTCCTAATATCACCACTCCTATTTTCCTATTCCTATTTCCTATTTTCTTTATCATCTCCTCCATTTCACACACACACAAAATACTTCCCTCAGTTTAACATGGAAAGCAACTTAACTCTCTAATTTCTGTTGTTTTGCATCCTCTGAAAAGTCAAAGGGTGTTGAGCCTTCTATTTTACGTCCTAATATTTAGCAGTAAAAAAAGGTGAACTGATAAAAGCTTAGAAATTTCTATAATTTTCTCCTCACTGTCCCTCAGTCTCTGTCTTTGTGGAGATGTACTCCCCCTCTGATGTGTTACATGCCACTTTCCTAAGATGGCATAAACAGCAGCATGTTTGTATTATAATTAACCACTTTTATTTTAACTGCCATTTCATACAGTATATTTTCAATAATATATTAGTTTTTCAATCTGGTTTGAAATTTAATAGATACGTGCCAATTAGCTTCCTTTCTACTTTCAAGACAACAAAATAATTTCAGGAGTTTAAATATCTATGGCATGCATATTTGAAAATTTATTCAAAGGAATTCATCAGTGTAGAGTATCAGTATGTGTTACTCAGTAGTCTAATTGCCTAAATGAAAGAGAATTCCAAAAACAAACATAATCAAAAGTAAAACCCTCATTCTAACTAGAAGACGTAGTTTAAGTGAACTTCATATATATTTGCTTCAGTACTATTCTCTGCTAATATTTAATGTGTACTTTACCAACTCTTTGAACAAATTTTGGAAATATTCTTGTGAAAATGAAGAGAACAGTATAATTCTTCCAGCTTAGACTCTGTTTACCAACATGGAAAACAGGAACCAGATTCATCCTTCTAAAACAACCATTAAACAGAAAAAAATTATTTATGAAAAAACAGATTGTAAGTAACCAGACATGAGATAAAGAAGGACAGTGATCCCTTAGAGATGAAAAACAATTGTGTAGAGCCTTATAATTGACCCACCTTGTTGCCTAAAGTGATTCCAACTAACAGTGTGAATAAGGGGAGTCCAGGCATATAGCAGAGCACCCTTTCTGATTTAAGGAAATAGAATGGAGAATAGGGGAAGATTAAAGCAATTATAATTCCAAACACAAAGTCCTGAAGAGGAGACAGCTTCAGAGAGAGAACTAAAGAGATCATCACAAGGTCATCCTAAGTGTTCACCTCACTTGGTAAACATATGTATGTGAAAAAAAAATACCTGAGACCAGGCAATGAACATTCGAAAAGGTTAGCAGTAATAATGTCCAGCACTCACAGAAGTCTTGGAATAGTATATCTTTCCACGAGGATACTGGGGCGGGGAGGGGGGAATAAATAAAAAAAAAAACCTCAAGATTCATGGGACATTAAGAATACACACAGAAGTATTTTAATCTCAGTAGTGAAGAATAATTAATCTCAGATTAAGCATTCCTCATTGCTCTGTTATCAACACTGAAAGGATATAGTCTTTCCAAGAAACTTAATTGAATCTCAGACCAATCTCAGGAACACTTATAAAATATGTAGCGCCCAAACAAACAGTAAGAGAGCAGAGGAGTTTTCTGTGGAGAGAGAGATGGTATGTATAAACTCTGTACTTATTGCTGAATTTTGCTGTAAACCTAAAACTGCTTTTAATTACAAAGTTTACTAATTTTTGTTTTTAAAAAGAAAAGAGAGATGTAATGGCCGTATCGATATCAGACAATAAGTTCTTCAGTTTTCTTGTGATGTTATCATCTGGCTTCGGTATCAGGGTAATACTGTCCTCACAGAAAAAGTTAGAAAATAATTCCTCCTCCTCAATATATTTTGGAAGAGTTTGAGAAGCATTTATTTTAATTGTTCTTTAAGTGTTTGATATAATTTATCAAAAAAATCTGGTTCTGTGATATTCTTTATTAGAATTTTGAAATCTTGCATGTTTCTAGAAATTTTCTATTTCATCTAAGTTATTTAATTTGTTGGCATACAATTGTTCCTGGTATTTTCTTATAATCATTTTCACTTTCTTGACAGTAGTAATGTTCCCACTTTCATTTCTGTTTTTGATAATTTGAGCCTTTTCTTTTTTTCCGCGATCAGTCTAGTTAAAAGTTTGTCAATTTTGTTTATCTTTTCAATTAATCAACTTTGGTTTTATTGATCTTCTCTGATGTTTTCTATTTTCTATGTTATTTATTTCTATTCTAACATTTATTACGTCCTTCCTTGTGTTTCTTCAGGTTTAGGTTGCTCTTCTTTTGCTAGTTTCTTAAGTTTGAAGGTGAAGTTATTGATATTATATATTTTTTTCTCTTTTAATGTGTGCATTTACAGCTGAGATTTCCCTCTGATCACTGTTTTTGCTGTATCTAATGAGTTTTGCTATGTTGCATGTTTGTATTCATTCTTGCAAAGTATTTTCTATTTCACTCTTTAATTTTATATGCACATATTTTTGGATTGTTCAAATTTTCCTCTATAATCAGTTTCTAATATCATCCCATTGTCTTCAAAGGACATACTTGATATTAATTGAATATTTTAAATTCATCGAGACTTGTTATGTGGCCTAACATATAATCTATTTTGAAAAAAATATTCCACATGTACTTGAGAAGAATATGTATTCTTCTGTTTTTTATTGAAATGTTCTATAGATGTATATTAGGTCTATCTGGCAATGTGCCAAGGAGTTATAACCATTTTAAATATTTGTGCCCTTGGCCGGGCACAGTGGTTCATGCCTGTAGTCCTAGCACTTTGGGAGGCCAAGGCGGGCAGATCATCTGAGGTCGGGAGTTCGAGACCAGCCTGACCAACATGGAGAAAAACCGTCTCTACTAAAAATGCAAAATTAGCTGGGCATGGCGATGCATGTCTGTAACCCCAGCTAATCAGGAGGCTGAGGCAGATAATCGCTTGAGTCCAGGAGGCGGAGGTTGCTTTCATATGATGTTGTTTCTTTCATATGATGTTGTTGTTTGTCTTTAATAAAACTATTGTCTTAAAGTCGATTTTGTTTAAGCATAGCCACTCCAGCTCTATTTTGAATACTGTTTACATAAAATTAACATCTTTTCACATTTTTTTCACTTTCAACCTATCTGTAACATTCAATCTAGTTTTTCTTATAAAAAAATCTATATTCAGACCAAGTTGTGTTTGTTTTAATACATTTTGTCAATGTCTGGCTTTAATTAAAAAACTTACATTTAATGTAATTACTGATAAGAGAAGCCTTAAATCTGCTATTTTGTTCATTGTTTTCGGTTAGTTTGATTTTTTTCAACTTTTATTTTAAGTTCAGAAGTACATATGCGGGATGTGCAGGTTTTTACATAGGTAAATGTGTGCCATGATGGTTTGATGCACAGATCATTGCATCACACTGGTGTTAAACCAAGCATCTATTAGCTAATGTTTCTGATGCTCGCCTTCCTTCCAACCCTCCACCCGAAAGGCCCCAGTGTGTGTTGTTCCCTGCCTTCTGTCCGTGTGTTCTCATCATTCAGTTCCCACTTACGAGTGAGAACATATGGTGTTTGTTTTTTTGGTCCTGTGTTAGTTTGCTGAGGATAATGGCTTCCAGGTCTATCCAGGTCCCTGCAAAAGACATGATCGCATTGCTTTTTATGGCTGCATAGTATTCCATGGTGTACATGTATCACATTTTCTTTATCCAGTCTATCATTGATTCCATGTCTTTGCTATTGTGAATAGTGCTGCAATAAATATACACATGCATGTGTACTTATAACAGAATGATTTATATTCCTTTGGGTGCATACTAAGTAGTGGGATTGCTGGGTCAAATGGTATTTCCGACTTTAGATCTTTGAGGAATCCCCACACTGTCTTCCACAATAGGTTAGCTAATTTTCACTCCCACCAACAATGTAAGAGTTTTCCTTTTTCTCCACCACCTCCTCTGTTGTTTCTGGACTTTTTAACAATCGCCATTCTCACTGGAGCGTGGTGGTATTTCATTGTGGTTTTGATTTGCATTTCTCTAATTATCAGTGATGTTGAGCTTTTTTTTCATATATTTGTTCAAAGCATGTATGTATTCTTTTGAGAAGTGTCTGTTCATGTCCTCTGCCTACTTTTTAATGTGGTTGTTTGTTTTTTTCTTGTAAATTTAATTAAATTCCTTGTAGACTCTGGATATTAGACCTTTGTCCAATGAAAATATTACAAAAATTGTCTCCCACTCTGTAGGTTGTCTGTTCACTCTGATGATAATTTCTTTTGCTGTGCAGAAGTCCTTTAGTTTAATTCTATTCCATTTGTCATTCTTTGCTTTTGTTGCAATTGCTTTTGATTTTCTTTTTTTTTTTTTCATGAAAACTTTGTCCCTGTCTATGCCTATCGTATTGCTTATATTTTCTTCTAGGGTTTTTGTAGTTTGGGGTTTTACATATAAGTCTTTAATCAATCTTGAGTTAACTTTTGTATAAGGTGTAAGGAAGGGGTCTAGTTTCAATTTTCTGCATATGGCTAGCCAGTTCTCCCAGCACTATTTATTAAATAGGCAATCCTTTCCCCTTTGCTTGTTTTTGTCAGGTTTGTCAAAGATCAGATGGTTCTAGATGTACAGTTTTATTTCTGAGTTCTCGATTCTGTTTTATTAGTCTATGTGTTTTTGTACCAGTACCATGCTGTTTTGGTTACTGTAGCCTCATAGTATAGTTTGAAGTCAGGAAGCGTGATGCCTCTAGCTTTGTTCTTTTTGCTTAGGATTGCCTTGGCTATTTGGGCTCTATTTTGGTTCCACATGAATTTGTAAGTATCTTTTTCTAATTCTGTGAAGAATGTCAAGGGTAATGTAATGGGAATAGCATTGAATCTATAAATTGCTTTGGGCAGTATGGCCATTTTCACAATATTGAATCTTCTTATCCATGATAATCTAATGTTTTTCCGTTTGTTTGTGTTCTCTCAGATTTATTTGAGCTGTGGTGTGTGATTCTCCTTGAAGAGGTGATTCACTTCGCTTGTTAGTTCTATTCCAAGGTATTCTATTGTTTTTGTTGCAAATGAGAATGTGAGTTTATTTATGATTTGTCTCTCCACTTGCCTTTTTTGTTGTATTGAAATGCTAGTGATTTTGCACATTTATTTTTTATCATGAGACTTTGCTGAAGTTGCTTATCTGTTCAAGAAGATTTGAGGCTGATAAAGTTTTGCGTTTTCTACGTATAGAATCATGTCATCTGAAAACAAAGATAATTTGACTTCCTCTCTCCCTTTTGGAATGCCTGTTACTTCTTGCCCTTACCTGATTGCCCTGGTGAGAAATTCCAATACTATGTTGAATAGGAGTGGTGAGGGAGGGCATCATTGTCTTGTGCCAGTTTTCAGGCATAATGCTTCCAGCTTTTGCCCAGACAGTATGATATTGGCTGTGGGTTTGCCATATATGCCTCTTATTATTTTGAGATATGTTCCTTCATTATCTAGTTTATTGAGAGTTTTTAATGTAAATGCATGATCAATTTTATTGAAGGCCTTTTCTGCATCTATTGATATAATCATGTGGTTTTTGTCTTTAATTCTGTTTATGTGATGAATTACATTTATTTATTTGCATATGTTGCACTGACCTTGCATGTGGGGGATGAAGCAAACTTGATCATGTCAAATTAGCTTTTTGATGTGCTGCTGGATTTGATTTGTCAGTATTTTATTAAAGATTCTTGCATCCATGTTCAACAGGGATATTGGCCTGAAGTTTTTGTTTTTGTTTCGTCTTTGCCAGGTTTTGGTATCAGAATGATGCTGGCCTCACAAAATGAGTTAGGATTCCCTCTTTTTCAAATTTATGAAATACATTCAGTAGAAATAGTACAAGCCCTTCTTTGTGCCTCTGGTGGAATTCAGCTGTGAATCCTTCTGGTCCTGGGCTTCTTTTTTGGTTGGTAGGAAATTTATTACTGCCTCAATTTAACAACTTGTTATTGGTCTATTCAGGAATTCCATTTTACCTGTTTCAGTCTTGGGAGTCTGTATGTGTCCATGAACTTATCCCTTTCTCCTGGATTTTCTAGTTTATGTCCATAGAGGTGTTTATAGTATTCTTTGATGGTTGTTTATATTACTGTCGGGTCAGTGGTAATATCCCCCTTATAATTTCTGTTTGTGTCTATTTGATTCTTCTTTCTTTTCAGTAGTCTAGCTAGCTATTTTATTATTTTTTTCTAAAAATCTGCTCCTGGATTTGTTGATTTTTTGAAGGTTTTTTTCATATATATCATATATATCACATATATATCATATATATCATATAAATATCATATATATCACATATATCACATATATATCTCCTATATATAGGAGAATATATAGTCTATATATACCTATATATTCTATATATATCCTATATATAGGAGAATATATATTCTATATATATACCTATATATAGGAGATATATATGATAGATGTGATATATGTGATATATATGATATTTATATGATATATGATATATATGATATATATGTGATATATATGATATATATGAAATATATATGAATATATATTCTCCTCTATATAGGAGATATATATGATATATGTGATATATGTGATATATAGTATATGATATATGATATATATGTGATATATATGATATATATGAAATATATTATATAGGATATATATATATATCTCCTTCAGTTTTGCTCTGATATTGGTTAACTTTTGTCTTCTGCTAGCTTTGGAGTTTGTTTGCTCTTGAATCTTTAGTTCTTTTAGTTTTGATGTTAGTTTGTTTATTTCAGGTCTTTCTAGCTTTTTCATGTGGGCATTTAGTACTGTAAATTTCCCTCTTAACACTGCTTTAGCTGCATCCCAGAGATTCTGAAACATTGTCTCATTTTTCTCATTAGTTTGAAAGAACTTGATTTATGCCTTGATTTCATTATTTACCCAGGAGTCATCCAGAAGCAGGTTGTTCAATTTCCATGTAGTTGTGTGGTTTTGAGTGAATTTCTTAGTGCTGAGTTCTAATTTGATTGTATTTTGGTCTTAGAAATTGTTATTATTTCAGTTCTTTTGCATTTGCTGAACAGTGTTTTCCTTCCAATTATGTGAGCAAATTTAGAATAAGTGCCATGTGGTGATGAGAAGAATGTATACTGTGTTCTTTTGGAGTGGAGTATTCCGTAGATATCTACCAGTCTGTTTGATTCAGAGCTGAGTTCAGGTCCTGAATATCTTTGTTAATTTTTTTGTGTTGATGGTCTAATATTGTCAGTGGGGTGCTAAATTATCCCACTATTATTTTGTGGGAATCTGAGTCTCTATATAAGTCTCTAAGAACTTGCTTTATTAATCTTGGTGCTCCTTTATTGAGTGCATAGGTATTTGGACAGTTAGCTCTTCTTGTTGAATTGAATCTTTTACCTTTTTGAATGTCCTTCTTTGTCTTATTTGATCCTTTTTGGATTAAAGTCTGTTTTGTCAGGAACTAGGATTGCAGCCCCTACTTTTTTCTCTTTTCCATTTTCTTGGTAATTTTTCCTCCATCCCTTTATTTTGAGTCTATGTGTGTCTTTGCATGTGAGATGGGTCTCTTGGACACAGCATATAGCTGGGTCTTGACTATTTGGCTTGCCATTCTGTGTCTTTTAATTGGGGCACTCAGCCCATTTACATTTGAGGTTAATATTGACGTGTGAATTTGATCTTGTCATCATGATTCTAGCTGGTTATTTTGCACACTTGTTTATGTGGTTTCTTCCTAGTGTCACTAGTCTGTGAATTTCAGTCTGTTTTTGTGGTGTTTGTTAAGAGATTTTGCTTTCCATATATAGTGCTTCCTTCAGGAGCTCTTGTAAGGTAGGCCTGGTTGTGACAAATTCCCTCAGCATTTGCTTGTCTAAAGAGGATTTTATTTCTCCTTCACTTATAAAGCTTAGCTTGGACAGGTATGAAATTATGGGTTGGAAATTACTTTCTTCAATAATATTGAATATTGGCCCCCAATGTCTTCTGGCTTGTAGGGTTTCCACTGAGAGATTTGCTGTTAGTCTGACTGGTTTCCCTTTGTAGGTGACCTGACCTTTTTCTCTGGCTGCCCTTAACATTTTTCCTTTCATTTTGACCTTGGACAATCTGATGGTTATGTGTCTTGGGGTGGGTCTTCTTGTGGAGCATCTTGCTGGGCCTCTCTGGATTTTCTCAATGTGAATGTTGGCCTGTCTTTTTAGGTTAGGGAAGTTCTCCTTGATGATATCCTGAAGAATGTTTTCCAACTTGGTTCCATCCTCTCTCTTTCTGGTACCCCAATCAGTTGTAGGTTCAGTCATTTTACATAGTCCCATATTTCTTGGAGGTTTCTTCTTCACTCATTTTTATTCTGTTTTCTTCATTTTTGTCTGCCTGACTTATTTCAGAGAGGTAGTCTTAAAACTCTGACATTCTTTCCTCCATTTGGTATATTCTGCTATTGACTCCTGTGACTGCATTGTGAAGGCCTCACATTGTGTTTTTCAGCTCCATCAGGTCAGTTATGCTCCTCTCTTATCTGGCTATTCTGGTTATCAGTTCCTGTATTGTTTTATCACGATTCTTAGCTTCTTTGCATTGGGTTATACTGTGCTCCTTTGGCTCAGATAAGTTCATTATTGTAAATCTTCTGAAGCCTTCTTCTGTCAATTCAGCCATTTCATCCTCAACCCAGTTCTTTGCTCATGCTATATAGGTGTTGCAGTCATTTTGAGAAGAGCCACTCTGGTTTTTTGAGTTTCAGCATTTTTGTATTGATTCTTTCACATCTTTGTGGACTTATATACCTTCAATTTTTGAGATTGCTGACCTTTGAATGGTGATTTCATGGGGTCTTTTTTGTTGTTGCTGTTGTTTCTGTTATTTTCTGTTTGTTTGTTTTTCTTTAACAGGCCACTTTCTATAAGGCTGCTGTTGTGGGATTACTCCAGACCCTAGTTTCCTTGTTTTTTCCCTTGGAGGTAACCAGTGAAGGCTGTGAAACAGCAAATGTGGCAACCTGCTCCTGCCTCTGGGAGATCCATTGCAGGGTGGGAACTGACCTGGTGCCAGCTGAGATGCTCCTGTAGGAGGTGTCTGGAGACCCCTGATGGGAGGTCTCACCCAGTCATCAGGAGGGACAGAATAAGGGACCTGCTTAAAGAAGCAATCTGACTGCTTTTTTTTTTTCTTTTCTCTTTTTGTTTTTTTCTTTTTTTCTTTTTGTGATGGAGTTTTGCTCTTGTTTCCCAGGCTGGAGTACAATGGCACGATCTCGGTTCACCACAACCTCCATCTCCCAGGTTCATGCAATTCTCATGCCTCAGCTTCCCGAGTAGCTGTAGGATTACAGGCACGGGCCACCACACCCAGCTAATTTTGTATTTTTAGTAGAGATAGGGTTCCTCCATGTTGGTCAGACTGGTCTGGAACTCCTGACCTCAGGCAATCTGCCCGCGTCAGCCTCCCAAAGTGCTGGGATTACAGGTGGGAGCCACCGTGCCTGGCCCTGACTGCTTTTTAGTAGAGCAGGTGTGCTGCATTGGGGGTAACTCTGGACTCTTTCAGAGCGAGCAGAGACTTCTGCTCTGCAGAACTACAGAGAAGTCAACTGTCCCTCCCTGCAGGGGCTCTGTGCCATAGAGAGATCAGAGTTCTGTCACTATAACCCTGGCAGGAGTTGCTGAAGCAGGGAGGCCCCGCCCAGTGAGGAGGAATGGATTATGATTCCACCTAAAGAAGCAGTCTGGCCACAATTTGGCACAGCAGCTGTGCTGCATTGTGGGGGACTCCTTCTCATCAGGACCACCTGGACTCACTGGAGCTGGCAGACTAGAACTGCTGAGTCAGCTGAACTGCAGAAATGCAGCTGCTCCTCTCCCTGGGGGCTCCTGTCCCAGGGAGAGATCAGAATTCTGTTTGTGTAACCCTAGCTGGATTTACTGAGACACAGGGAGGCCCATACCAGTGAGGATGGATGGATTCAGTTCTTGCTTTAAAAAACAGTCTGGCCACTATGTGGCACAGCAGCTGTGCGGCATGGTGGGGGATTCCTCCTTGTCCAGACAAACTGGACTCCCCAGCGCATGAGTGAAAATGAAGGCACAACATACTAAATCTTAAATAATGTTGCTAAAGCAATGCTAGAATGACAATGTATAGTTGTAAATGTCTACGTTAGAAAAGGAAGATCAATAGCCTGACTATATTAAAAACTGGAAAAAGGGCAAGAAAACCACACCAAAAGCAATCAGAAGAGATAAAAATATTAAAGTGAAAATTAGTGAAATAGAGCATAAAACATATAAGAGAAAACATTTTAAATTAAAAGATGGTTTTGAATCAATGTAATAGACAAATATTTATGTAGACTGACCAATAAAAAAGAGATAAGACTGAGGTTACTATAATCAACTAAAAAAGTGAGACATTGCAATTCAGTTTACAGAAATAAAAATGATTTTAGGAAAATACTATGAATGATTTTATGCCAAAAATTGGACTACTTGAGAAAATGAACAAGTTCTTATAAAATCATAAGTCATATATATACATATATATAAATTCTTAAGGAATCCCCTAATAAATTATTAAAGATAATAAACATGTTTAGCAAGGTTTCAGAACACAAGATTAATATACTAAAATAAATTTCATTTCTATACACCTTAAATTAACACACTGAAAACAAAATTTTCAAAGA
>NW_016808207.1:73694-86583 GCF_001698545.2 Rhinopithecus bieti
AACAAAATTTTCAAAGATTTATTTTTAATAGCTTCAAGGGAATAAAGTAGGAGTAAATTTAACAAAAGAAATAAAAAAACCTATATTCTGAAAACAACACAATATTGTTGAAAAAACTTAAAAGAGACCTAAATAGAGAACTATTCCACACTGATAAATAATAATATTTAATATTAATAGCAAGGTGGTCCTCCCTCAAACTGGTCCACAGTTTCAGTGTAATTACATAAAAATTTCAGATGGATTTTTTTCTTGCAGAAACTGACAAGTTGATTTTAAAATTCATATGGAAATTCAAGGGTCCAAGAATAGCTAAAAATAAGAACAGCATTGGAAGACTCAGACTCCCAATTTTAAAACTTGCTACAAAGAACAGTAACTACAACTGATGCTCTAATTACTTAATAGCATACTAAGTAATATATAGTTACATGGAATGGAATTGAAAGTTCAAAAAAACAAACCAATAAATAGCCAGTTGTTTTTAAACAAAGGTACCTGCCATACAATTTAATATGATAAATATTTTTTGTAAAATTTGAAACAAATAGTGGTGAGATAACTGTCTGTTATCCTGGTAAGAAAATGAAATCAAAACTCTGCTTCACATCACATACAATAAATAACTCAAAATTAATCAAATATCTACATGTAAGAGTTGAAAATATAAAATTCTTAGAAGGAAACAGAGATGAAAATCTACATGACCCTGAGTTAAGCAACTCTTAATTTTAATATGACACCAAAAACACTAGCAGAGAAAAGAAAAAATAATACTCATCAAATTACTGTTTTGCTCCAAAGGATACCATAGAGAATGTGAAAAAAAAAAACATTCAAAATAAACACAAAATTTGCAAATCATATATGTGATGGGGACTTATATTTAGATTATATAAGTGCCACTTAGAAGAGTACAAGAAAAAAGCAAACAATATGACTTAAAAGAGGCAAAGGACAGATATTGGCATTTCCCCAAGGGAGCTATAAAAATGTTCAGTAAGCATACAAAAAAAAATGCTTAACATCATTTGTCATCAGGAAAATGAAAATCAAAACTACAATGTGATACCATTTCACACATATTAGGATGGCTATATTGAAAAGACAACTGTCAGGGAGAAATGCAACTATCTATACACTATTGGTGGGAATAAAGAGGTTTAGGGAATTTGTCAAACAGGCCAGTCTGGCTGCTCCTCCAAATGTTAAACATTTAAATTATAAGACCCAGCAATTTCACTATGAGCTATATATTTAAGATAAATGAAAGCGTGTGTTCATACAAATCATCTGATAAATGGATAAAAAATTGTGATATATCCATATAATCAACAATAAAAAGAAATGAAATATTGATACATACTACAACATAGGTTAAACTTGAAAAGTAATGTTAAGTGAAAGAAGCTAGTCAAAATACTGCACAGTTTATATTTTATTTTATCAAATGTCCAGAAAATGTAAATCTAGATAGATAAAAGAATATATTGGTTGTTTCCTGGGGCTGGCTTTGGGGGGATTAGGGAGACCTGATGTGGGTAATTGCTAATAAGTAATGAATTATGAAACTGTTCTACACTGATTGTAGTGGTGGCTGCTTGACTCTATGAATATATTAAAATCCATGAAATTATATACTTTAAAAAGATAAACTATTTGGTATGTAAAATATGTAGTAGTAAAACCGTTATGCAAAATTTTAAAAAGTTAAGGAAAATGTGTCAACCACTCCTCAATGCTCAATTTAAGTATTAGCTTTCACTGACATTTCCCACAGCATTTAACTTTTACTCCTAAGGATACCAGAGTTTAAAGGAACTTTAGCAATAATCTATTCTAATCACTTTTTAAATGGAAAGGGAGCTGAGGTGAAGAGCTGGAAAGTACCTTGCTTCAAACAGCAGAGGTGGCCAAGGAAGAACATCCAAGACAGTATATATATACACCAAAAAAAAAAAAAAAAAAAAGGTTCAAAAAAAAAATAACGGGTTAGGGGTGTGAGGGATTTGATATTGTACAACATATAGGACAGTTCAGCAGATATTTATTCAATACTTAATAGCTGCTATATACTCTAATTGTTGGTGGGGTACAGAAATAAATACAGTATGTCCTTTGTACTTACGAAGTGTTGTGTCAGATCAGAGATCTTAGGATGGTGCTTTGGCACATTTTAAGTTTAAGTGCTTGTGAGACAATCAAAGAGAGATGTCAAGTAGATCTGGCTCTGTAGTGATTGTTATCACAGGAAAAAGAGATTTGTCAGTCATCAGCATAGAAAATAGTATTAAAACGATGGAAAATAAAGGATGCACTGAAGAAGAGCATGTAGAATGAGAACACGGCAAAGCACACAATTCTGGCAAAAGTCAATGTTTATAGACCAAGCAGGAGATGAATGTACTACAACAATTATTTACACAGTAAGACAATTGAAAAAATAAAATGCAAGTACAAAAACCTTAATTGGAAAAATAAATGAATAAATATGTGTAATGAAATACTTGTACGGAATGAGTCATAAAGAAAAAGGCTAGAGTAAAATTATCTACAAAAGGACTAATTCATATAAGGTCTCTGGATCCCATATTGTATCTTAATATCCAGTGAATAAGATCTAAACTTACATCCAAGGAGGCTGCAAAATGAAAACAAAACTTTAAGGCTTTTAAAATCTAATATTGGGAAGATTCATAAAAATAAGCAAAGAATGTCTTTGAGGAATCTTATGAGTGTGCAACTTTGAGAAATGCAGTCATTTGAGAAACTAGTTTAAATTTCTGGCAAGAAAGAAAACAATCTTAATAGATTACCCCATACCTAAACTTATAGTTATTCTCTTTGAATCGACTTCTCTTCCTAATCTTTCCAGTTATCAGTTATGTGGCTATAAATCAGATTCTATCTACTTATTATTGGTTCAAATTTTTGGTAGCTTGATAATGTTTTAGGATGTTACCCTTCTAAGTCCCTATGAACATATATGGATTATTAGTAAATCTTCAAGTGCAATTAAGTATTTTAGCATTCTTTGAGTTGGATGATCAGATGAACAGAAGGATTTTTGTTTCTGTTTTGTTTCTGAATTTAGATTCATTTATTTAATAGGAATTAAGCATAAAGTTTATTGAATAATCTTTTAATGCCCTTTGAATATTTATCAAGGAGTAAGTTATATCATGGCTCCAAACATTTGATATATTCAAATTTTATTTGAAACTTGAGATTTTATTATTTTTATTTTAAAACTATTTGCCTAGATCTACACTCTTCTACAGAAAATATCCTGGAAATAATTCTGAAAACTGCAATTGAGTGCTTGAGAACAATCCTTCAGTTGTTTCAAATATCTGTTTTAAATTTGCTACATATTTGAGTCAATTCTCAGAAACATTCATCTAGATAGAGCTTTTAGATGTCAGGACTACATGCTTGTTGGCAAGGGATCTCATTTATGGAGAAAGGAAAGGTTGTAGCTATTATTTATCACTTCATG
Organism: Rhinopithecus bieti; assembly: GCF_001698545.2. Taxonomy (NCBI): domain Eukaryota; kingdom Metazoa; phylum Chordata; class Mammalia; order Primates; family Cercopithecidae; genus Rhinopithecus; species Rhinopithecus bieti. Next base: position 77,194 of record NW_016808207.1, read on the forward strand.
TGTCTTCATTTTTAACGCATAATCAAAATCAACTATATATTTTACTTATTTGGATTTTCAGAGCTCTATTCCTAAATCTGTGGATGGCCCCAGAGCCCATATTTACTGATCCTAGGTTCAAGTCTTTAGATAAATAACTTTCCCCATAAATTAATTAAAATCTAGGGAATTGCTTTTGGCTAAATCACCGTTAATTTTAATTCTCTAGTTCCCAGTTTGTTACACTGTTTCCAATAATGCAATAAATCAATGGAATCATTACTGTGTTCTATAAATAATATGGTGATATGTGAAATAGTGCAACAACAATGATCAATAGAAAAATAATTTAATTAATGAATGCCATATGCTTTCAGATATTTAGGCAACTTGCCTTTGTAAAGCAAAGCAGTTTTTCCTAAAAAATATGATGGTTTAGAAATTAGGGAGAAGGTTATGTACTGAAATTAAAGCATATCCGTTTCTTTGGTTGAAAAATATATTAATACTATGTTTAAAAAATTTTTTATTTTATATTAATAGAATGGTTCCCATGACACAAAATTACTGAACACATTCCTTCTTTATCTTAATAATTTGGGTCCCATTTGAGTAATGTGAGTATATGCCTATGCATTTAAAATTTATAATTATGTAATGATTGGAGTAGCCTTGATGGAGTGCAATGGGGATACTAAAACTGCCACCTCCAAGAAATAATTTTGGATCATACTAATTAGAAGATAAAAGAAAACTATAATATGCACAAAGCAGAGCTGGAATTATATGCCCACTGATTATGGCATTTAAGTAGTCCAAATATTCATTAATTACACATAAATATATTATATAATTGTGTATGTATATATTTACACATACACAAACATGCACGTGCACACACACATACACACAATATATATGATATATATCTCAGGAAAGATTTTTTTTTTTCTTTGAGACAGGGTCTCCTCTTCATCCAGGCTGGAGTGCAGTAGCGTGGTCCAGCTAACGCAACCTCCCTATTCTGGGCTCAGGTGATCCTCCCACCTCAGCTTTCACGTAGCTGGGACAACAGGCATGTGGCCACCATGTCTGGCTAATTTTCTGTATTTTTGTTTGTTTGTTTGTAGAGCTAGAGCTTTGCATTTTGCCAGGCTAGTCTTGAACTCTTAGTCCTCAAGTGAGGCCTCCCAAAGTGCTGTGGATTACAGGCCGTGAGCCCACCGCGCTCCAGCCTTAAATTTATTTTTCATCAACTTTCCACTGTTTTTTCAACACAATCCGCATAATTCTAGATTTTCAGTTTCTAATGTGGAGTTAGGAAACAGTGGCCTGAAATATCCCCCTTTAAAGATTTATTTCCAATTGTCTGCGGAGGAATGGACAAATTGCCTAGACTGAAACACTACTATTTTTTTTAAGGCTCTTGAATAAGAAAAAGGAGTTTAATTTTCATTTTAATTTGTGAACTTTCTCCCTCCAAATCCCTGTCCATATTTTCTTATAATAGAAATAATGTTTAAATACTGAATCTATAAGCTAAGAAACCTTTTAACCAGTTGATAACATTCTAGTTTTTCCTCAAAAGGAAGTGCATTTTCCAAGTAAAGAATATACACATTTAAGAGTATTCATATTTTGAAATATTTTAAAGCATTTTATGTTCTATGAAGATGTCTTCCAATTTTGCTGCTGAGAAATCTGTAAGACTTTTGTCTATGGAACATTTTTAGTATCTTTTTTTCCTTTTTTATGAAGATAATTTCAACATTCACATGACTATTAGCCAGGGTTCTCCAGAGACGGAGCCAATAGGATATATAAATATAGATAGATAGATGGGAGGGGATTTATTAGGGGAATTTCCTCATGTGATTATGGATAATGAGAAATCCCACAATAGGCCATCTACAAACGGGAAACTTGGGTAAGCCAATCGCATGACTCAGTCTAAATCTGAAGGTTTCAGAACCAGGGAAGTCAATGTATAATTTTCAGTTTGAAGCCAAAACCCAAAACCTGGGAGATTATTGTTGCAAGACCTAGAGTGCAAAACTGGAAAACCTTAAGTTCTAATGTCTATAGGCCAGGAGAGGAAGAGTGTCCCAGCTCCAGAAGAGACAGGATTCTTCTTTCCTTTGCCTTTTTGTTTTATCCACGCCTTCAGCCAATTGTATGGTACCTGCCTACATTGAGTGAGTGTGGCTCTTCTTTACTCAGGTTATTGATTCAAATGCCAATCCCATCTAAAAGCATCCTCACAGACACATCTAGAAATAATGCTTTATCAGGCATCTGATTATCCCTTAATCCAGTCAAGTTGACACTTAAAGTGAACCATCACAAGTCCACCCTTTGTCAACTTGGCACCCATACACGTCTCCATTAACCACATTTAATTTCCAAATAGAGATGATAATAAGGTCATAGCTCCACATAAGACGATATAACTGTCTTGTTTAGAACTTAAAACACATTCATTCTTTTCTCAGAAGAGATGAAGTCCTTCAGTGATGTTTTCTCTTCTTCTGAAATCCCATAAACTAAATATTATGATATAACATTACTAATAATTAAATACTAATATAAATTCAATACATCTTATGTTACATAATAAAAGAATGAGAAAGGAAAACAAATATATTTGCCTAATATATGTATATATGCCCCCCAAAATGTAATCTTAACAAAATAGGGAGGAAATATTCATGGGAATTAAAGTCCTCTTTTCTGTAACTGGTCATGTGGTCATATTTGGTATTTATGACTACCTTCTTCTACTACCTAATCTGTATTCCCTTTGCTTACAACAAGCACCACACCTGGTTATAATTATGATTCTTTCCCTGGTACGGTAACCCAAGCGTTAATTCCTGAAGGGACTGGGTCATTCATAGTCTTGCCTGAATTAAAATGTTGTAATTTTCCATTAACCTTAATCATATGGTATGATAATACTAAAAAGACACCCTCAGGAATCTTGTATTTCAGACACATTCTTCATTATCTCCATTGTGTAGCAGTAGTCCAATTTCTCCTTGGTTCTTTGAATCAATCACTCCAGCCAACACCATGACTCCCTTTTTAGCCTGTTGTCTTGGAGGAATGAGTAGCCCAAAGTAACCAGGTGGCAGTCTTAACTTCCAGTTCAGTGGAATCATTGCTATATATTTTGCTAGACACATTCTTCTTATAAAACTAAAATCTCTAGGCCAGCAGAGCATAAAGTTGTGGTAATAGGAAACCAAAACTTTATGGGTCATTAAACATAATGGTGAGTAGTGCCACTCCCACTTCCATCTCTTGATTCTTGGTTTTGTGAATCCTGGCTATGGGACAAACAGTACCTTATATTGAATGCTGATTAGGAACATATGCAGCCTTCTGGAGTACCTTATTCCAGCCTTGCAAGATGTTGCCACTTAGCTGGTACTGTAACTGTATCTTCAGAAAGACATTCCACAGTTCTAGCAAGCCAACTGCTTCAGGATGGTGGGAACCATGGTGAGACCAGTAAATTCCATGAGCATGGGCTCCTTGCTGTGTGTCTTTGGCTACTAACTGAGTTCTTTTATCAGAAACAATATTGTTTAGAATACTATGATGGTGGATAAAGCATTCTGTACATCCACATATAGTAGTTTTGGCAGAAGCATTGCGTTCAGGTAAGACAAATCCATACCCAAAAATAAGTGTCTATTCCAGTGAGGACAAAACACTGCCCTTTCCATGAAGGAAGCAGTCCAGTGTAGTTAGCCTGCCATTAGCTAGCTGATTACTCCAGAGAATGGTTCCATATTGGGGGCTTGATGTTGGTCTCTACTAGTGGCAGACTGTGCACACACAGCATATTTGGTTAAGCCCATGCATAACCAAAACCCTGCCGCACTGAGACCATTTTGTTAATGAACTCATTTGACAATGATAAAGGTGGCTAGGGAAGGCAACTGACTTACATTATTCACAGGATGAGTTATTCTTTCTACTTGATTGTTAAGTTTCTCCTCTGCTAAGGTCACCCTTTGTTGAACATTCACATGAGGCATAAATATACTCAAGTCCTTTGCCCATTCAGGACAGTCTATTAGTACATCTCTTCCACAAATTTTTTTTTGTCACCAATTTTCCAATCATGTTACTTCAATGTCTTTTACACTCAGTCAAATCTATGGTTACAACCCATGAACTGGTGTATATAATCACATGTATAACCATTTTTTCCAAGCAAAGTTTACAAACAGGTGCATTGTTCTAAGTTCTTCCCAACGAAAATATTTTCCTTTACCATTGTACTTCAAAGAGATCTTAGAAAAGAGCTGTGGTGTTATAGCTGTCTACTTTCAGGTGGTGCCTGCATATAGTGCAGAACCATCTGAAAACCAGGCACTAGTCTTCTCTTCCTGTGTCTAACAATCATAGGATTCTCACCATGGGGCCATAGGTGCAGACTGAGAGATCAAAGGCAGAGTAGCAGGAGTAGGAACCATGGGTACTTCAGCCACTTCTTTATGTAACTTACAGGTTCTTTCAGGACCTCCTTGGGCTTAGTCATGTGTATACCACTTTCATTTGATGATGGAATGCTGCTGTGCGTATTAAGGTTTATGGCTTGGTAAGTCAACTATTGCCCGGTTTATGATGTACATCTCAGGTTGCCTGGCAATTTGGTGGCTCATGGCCAAGCATTAAGTTTCTCTAAGGCCCAGTAGCATACCATGAGCTGCCTCTCAAGAGTAGTTATCTGTAGATGGTGGCAGGGACTTGCTCCACAGTTCTAATAGCCTGTGCTGCAATTCACCTATAAGGTCCTGTGTAAAGCTCCAAACAGTATCCCCATTCACCCCTGACACCTCACATAGCATTGGATCTGCTGGATTATGTGGCTCAATTTGCAGAGCAGCATACACAACATCCTGGTCCTGTTGCAGTGCCTTCTCCTGTTCTAGTCCTCACTCAAAACAAGCAGTATTTTGGGGTGACTCCATAAATGGCTCAGAGAACCTGAAGGTCTGTTTTCCAAGGGCAGAAGAAGAAGGTTGTTCCAGCTCTGAAAAAGAGAAGCACTTTGCCTTTCCCTGCTTTTGTTCTATCTAAGACCTCAACTGATTGGATGGTTCCCACACACATTGTGTGAGAACAGATCTTCCTTACTCAATCCACTGAGTGAAATGCCAATCTTTTCCAGAAACACCTTCAAAGACTCCCCGACAAGTAACCCTTTACCAGCTATCTGTCTGTCTCTTATTCCAGCCAAGGTAACACCCAAAATTAACTGTTACAATGTGTAATGAGTCAGTCACATCACTTCTGTCTGATTGTTTATACCTTAGCTTGATGTTTACAAACATGCTGTTTATTGGATTAAAATATAATATATGACAGTAAAGTCAAATGACTTCTCTAAAGGATAATATGCCATTAGAATTGGAGCTAAAATCACATTTTTGATGCCCAAGAACCCTAATATTGAGTGCTCTTACTTCTATATTATACTGTTTATTTCTCTTATAATTAATGCACTGCCTTTAACAACTCTGCAAAACCCATTTTTAAAACAGCATTTGAAACATGGAGGAACCTCTTTAACGTTAAATCAATTTTGTGTGCCATATGAGACATTCAATTCAACATATGTTTTATGCATTTTGTCTTCAATGTTTTCAACATCAGATGAATGATTGATAAGCACTTTCATGTGCAAAACTTTGCACTAATCTTCTGTAGATAGGATGTAAAAGATAAATGACAAGGTGTGTGACCTTATGGAACTTGCAACCTAAAAAGAAACTTAGCATGCATGCAAATGTTCCTATACAATATAGCATTAAAAGTAAAACCATTAACATGTGCAAACTATTTTTAAAATAGCAAAATTTTATACAACTTTTTCATTTAACTAACACTTTTAGGTCTCTACCATGTTTTAGAAACTATGTTAGTGACTGGATATTAAATAGCAAACATGTTGAATATGGCACTTTTGCCTAAGGAGCTTACAAACAAGGAAAGATCAAACAAAAAATAATCTTTACAAAACAGTATGATGAGAAGGAATGCACAGTATTGTATGAGAGCACTACCATGAATAGTCAACCGCTTCAGGACGGTCAGGGAAAGCTTCTCATAGGAAAAATAGTCTCATACAATATCTGCCATGAATAGATATTTTTTTCCTTAAAAAGGTTAGAAAAAAAGAACAATACATACAAACACATGAAGTCAAGAAAGAAGCAGATAGAATATGGCTGCAACATACAGTAGGTGGAAGGAATCTGGGGATACGTTAGAAAGAAAGGAAGCAATGTGAAGTACTTAAGTGCTTAAATATTGTTATCTCATGAACTTGGGATTGAATCTTGAATTCCAATCAAACTAGCAATGTATCAGTAACTAAATTAATTAGGCTTTTTCTAAGCCACAGATTTTTTTATCTGCAAAATCAAGACAATTATACTTACTACATAGGTTCATTGTGAGAATTAAATAATATATATAAGATTCAAAGGAAAATGCACATAGTAAACAGTCAATATGAGATAGATATTATTATTTAAGGATTTCTTGTCTTTATTATTGGGAATGTGGCTTACCACATTCCAAAAGAAATTGGAATAGTTTTTCTTTTAGCTTCATTAGTCACTACTGACAATAGTAAACAATATCACTGCTGATAAATAGCAAACACTGCTGGTAATAGCAAACAATATCATGGTTAGAGTATACATTAGATTTGTATTTGTCATACTAAAGGTTATTTCCACTGATTTACTGAAGAAAATATTAGGTCCTACAGATACTGATTACATTTGAATGCCTATTTCCAAACTGTACTTTTCACCCTTGAAGAGAGTTGATAGTGCATGTGCTGCATATTTCCATGACCTACGAGTTTTCTAAAATGTTTATATATCCTTCTAGTTCCTTTCCCCTAAATAACCTTTGGTAAAGTCCCTTGGAAAGGCAATAAATATTTTGCTTGGTAAGAATTTTTCTTATAGTACTTATGAAAGAAACAAAAAAAAGGAAACAATTTAAATTTTTGAAAATATTTTGAAATTACCTCTTCCCTTAAAACTCCAACTATCAATAAACTCTTCATCCCTGGAATTTTCTGCATCATATTAAGAATAAAAATTTCTCCTATTGGAGCTTTGTCAGTGGTTGCCTTTGTAGTCCAAGCCCTGACCCGAAAGACTTACCAGAAGCCATGTTTATATAAAAAGAAAGAGAATCCAGTATAGATTACCAGTAAAATGTGGTCCATGTTCAGTGGGATCATGAACATGATGATAATAGTGAAGATGATGATGATATAGATTGTAGCTATCAGATATTGAATGCATACTACTTTTAGGCACTATAGGTATCTTTTCTTATTTAGTTCTTCAAAACAAAATTTTAGAGATGAGATTTCACTCTTTTGCCCAGGCTGGAGTGTGCAGTGGCACAATCATAGCCCACTGCACTCAACGTCCTGGGCTTAAACAACTCTCCTGCCTCAGCTTCCTGAGTAGCTGGGATTATAGGTGTGAGCCATCATGCCCAGCTTCTTATTTAATTTTTACTATAACCCTGAAGTATAGTTATTATTATATTTATTTTACAGACAAGCATACTAAGGCTAAAAATAAATAAACTTAATTGCCTAAGGATTTGCTGAAGGAATCCCTGGTCTTCATTATGCCACTGAAGTTCCCAGGAAACTTTATATCATTATGTCAAAGTCATAGTAGACAGGCTCTGTGTGGAATGGACGAAACACTGTCAAACTAGTAAGGAACATTGCTTTGATGGTAAACAGCAGTACATGTTTGTTTTTCTTTTCCGTGTTGGCAGTCTAGTGCTTTAAGACCTTCCTTTTACTGAGCTAGTCACAAAAAGTTCACATTCAGTCACTGTGTACCAGAAGATTGGGGTGTTGTTTTGATTTTCCTAGAAATTTAGGATTTATAATTTGTGAATTTTATGAACAATATTTCCACAGATATCTAAATAAGAATACAATCTTCATAACTGCAGGACTGTCATACCTACCTCCTTTAATCCTATGTCCTCAGCACCTAGCATAATGCCCAATACATACAGGCATTGTATAACAAAAGAGATGCACAATGAACTGTAAGAAAATGCTCCACCAGACATTGAGAAAAGGGTAAATAGTAGTAACTGACAGTTCCGGGTTTCAGAAAAATAATGTCATAGACATGGGACAAAACTTTCTCATAGAATAAAAACAGGAAAGGATGATATAAATTTTGTGCTTCTCGGAGGGAATGATATTAGGAAATTCTGACATGATGGGATATAGTTTGAGTGTGGGAGAGTGACATTCATTTCACTCAGATCTGTAGGGCAAAATATATCCTTTCTGGTCACAGTTGAATCTCTGGAGCCTAGTATAGTGCCTATAGTTGTTCAATAGTTATAGGTTGAGCTTATAAAAAGGTATTAAGCACATATTCAGAGGAGAAGCAAAAGGAAAACAATCTGTTCCTCTTGGATCAGCCAAATCATCTATCTCTAAATAGTCTGTCTCTAAACAGAAGAATCAAGAAACTTGCAAGAATCCATGGGCTATGGACTGAATGCTTGTGTCCCCCCAAAGTCCGTATGTTGAAGGCTTACTTTTCACTATAATAGTATTTGAAGGTGGAGCCTTTAGTAGGTGAATAAGTTGAAATAATGCAATGAGGGTGAAGCCCTCATGATGTTATAAGTGCCTAGGTAAGAGAAAAAAGAGAGCAGTGTTCTCCCTCTCCACCATGTGAAGATTCAGCAAGACAGCAGCCATTAGAAAACCAGAAAGAGAGCCCTCACTTAGAACCTGACCATGCTGGCACCCTGATCTCAGTCTTCCAGACTCCAGAACTGTGAGAAATAAATATAATGTAAGGTACCCAGTCTGTGGTGTTCAATTACAGCAGCCAGAACTAAGACATCAACGACAGTTATCATCCACAACTTTGGAAAGAAGGCAGAGGGCATCAATCAGGTTAAGAAACAATAATTCAATGGCAAAGAGAAACATTGCACAGTCTTATAAGACTAAAATCCCATGACCTCAGGAGCCACAGTTTTAAGAGAGAATTGCTACTGGCCAGTCCTTATCTTTCCTTCCATTTAAAGAAGTAACATTAACTTCTAAAAAGAAATGTCAGTGGCATTGGCAATCTCACAAGCCGACATTCTAACCACTATCCTTAGAAATAATATACTCCTCTGTCAGATGAGTAAATTGCAAAAATTTTCTCCCATTCTGTAGGTTGCCTGTTCACTCTGATGGTAGTTTCTTTTGCTGTGCAGAAGCTCTTTAGTTTAATTAGATCCCATTTGTCAATTTTGGCTTTTGCTGCCGTTGCTTTTGGTGTTTTAGACATGAAGTCCTTGCCCATGCCTATGTCCTGAATGGTA
>NW_016808207.1:91194-96381 GCF_001698545.2 Rhinopithecus bieti
AAGACATTCATATGAAGTTGGGGAAGGGTACAAGTAAGGACAAAAAAATAAATGGTTCCCAATAATTTCCTTGGAGAATTTTGCTTCATCTCTCAGTTTCCCTCAATGTTAAAGTAAGGTTCATGAAATATGTAGTCAATTAAGTTTTGTGTATGTATTTAGCGCATATTGCCATATGCTTAAATGCGTCCAGTTATGCTGAAGCTATCCATCTTTTGAGAGAAAAATATAGATAAGAAGTGTGAGAATGTTTAGCACAGCTTTATGTGTTATATGAAAAATTAAAGATGGGGAGATACTTATGATATAAAAGTTAAAAAAGTTTTAATGAAGAAGATGTTAAACTGGATTTGGGGGAAAAGGTATAGACTTTGAATTAAAACGTTGAAATAGGGCTATTTCAGGTAATTAAGACAGCATGAGCAAAAATACAGATGAGAAACATATTACTGTTTAATTTAAAAGCTCTAATATAACTTTCATACTAAAAGTAATTGAAGATAAGCCTAGATAGGTAAGGTGACACTGCCTGTGCATTCACTCACAAATTTACACTTCTTCAAAATTCCTTTGTTTAATAACTCAACAAATATTCATTGTTTAAAATATACAATACAGCGTTTAGAGCTCCACAAACAATATCAGGGTGCTGAAGATTACTACTGTCACCATGTTGAATTATAGAAAGCTGCCTCACACGTTGCCACTGAAACTGACGTCTCAGAGATTATTAACCAGTTGTGAAGTTTGTTAGGTTTTTTTCTTTTTCAGGTTTTATTTGAACTCTGCAGCATTTGACAATATTGCCTTTGTTATTCTTTCTGTAACTCTCATCTTCCTTGCTTCTTGGTGAAATACACTTCATTTTTTTTCATGTATTTTTGGTGGTAGTCTCCCAATGATTCAGGTATCAACTATCTTCTCTTACTTCACTACACACATTCCATAAGTCATCCCATCTCTTCCCCACTATGCTGTAAGCTACTTAAAGGCAGAGACATCATTGGATTTGCTATATCCATAGAATCAGTGACAGGCAGAGATCAAGGATTGGTTAAATATTTGTTGAATATTTTAATAAAAGACCTTCAAGTAACATCTGTACTGCTCCCTTCAAAATATGTACAGTTGACCCTCGAACAATGCAGAGGTTAAGGGCACAGACACATTGCACAATTGAAAATCCATGAAAAACTTATGACTTCCCCAAAATGTAACTGCTGATAGCCTACTATTGACTGGAGGACTTACCAGTAACATAAACAATTAACACATGTTTTGTATATGTATTATATACTGTATTATTATAATAAAGTAATCTAGAGAAAAGAAAATGTTATTAAGAAAATCATAGGGAAGATAAAATATATTTACTACTCATTTCATAGGGAAGATAAAATATATTTACTACCCATTAAGTGGTAATGTATCACCATATAGGTCTTCATCCATGTGGCCTTCATGTTGAGGAGACTGAGGAGGAAGAGAAATAAAAGGGGTTGGTCTTACTGTCTCAATTGTCACAGAGGCAGAAGAAAATCTACATATGAGTAGACACACATAATTCAAACCTGTGGTATTCAAGGGTCAACTGCATTTCCAATCTTCTTTATTGAACTCAAGGCCTATGAGTTAAATTGTCTAATGTAATTCATTAAACTAATATTGAGTGTTTATAGGGGAAAATCATGCTCTAGTCTATAATGATACAATGGTGAATAAAGGAGATAAATGAGCTTCATTAAATTTACATATTACATATATGACTATTCTTCAAAGTAAAGGGACACAAATGCTAAGACTTAAATTTTCTTTCTGATTTGAAATTACTTGGAGAGATATGAACTACTGTGAAGACATATGTCTTAAACTACTTCAGATTCCTCCTCAGTAAAATGGTGAACATAATGGTACCTGATTTGTTTGGTGTTCTAAGGAGTAAATGAAATAATATCAGCAATGTAATTAGACATAATAAGGACTCAATGATTATAAGGAATTCCTGCATGTGATGGCTAATTTTATGTTTCAAATTTATTTGGGCACAAAGTGTCACTGTATTTGGTAAAACATTATTCTGAGAGTGCTTGTGAGGTGTTTCTAGGTTAGATTAACATTTGAATTGGTAATCTGAGAAAAATTGTCCTAATTTGGGTGGGTCTCAACCAATCCATTGAACATCTATATATAACAAAGGTTTGGTGAGAGAGGATTCTCTGTTTGTGAGTGATTTGACCTGGGACATCAGTCTTCTCCCACCTTCAGACTTAGACTCATTCTAGAACTTAAGTAATTGGTTTTGCTGGTCCTTAGGACTTTGGACTTGAACTGGGACTATACACCATCAGCTCTCTTGGCTCTCCAGCTTGCTGATGCAGATCTGGGAGCTTCTGAGCCTCCCCAATTGGATGAGCCAATTCTTTATAATAATTTCCTTATAATAATTTTCTATCTATCTATCTATCTATCTATCTATCTATCTATCTATCTACCTGCCTATTTATCATATCTATCTATCTATCTATCTATCTATCTATCTATCTATCTATCTATCTATCTATCTATCTATCTATCTATCTATCTATCTATCTATCTATCTATCTATCTATCTATCTATCTATCTATCTATCATCTCTCAGGAGAAACCAGACTCATACACTGGAAATTATTATTTTTTTTTACCTTTTCAATGGGTAAAATGAAACAATTGATCACAATAAATTTTTATAATTTGTATTTATTCTGTGTTGTATACCTTCCAGCTTCTATTTTCTCTCTGGCACAAATCTTTAATTAACTCAAAAAGCATTAACTTACATTCCAGACACTGTCCTGTGTGCTTGGATATTTGTAAACCATTAAGATATCATTCCTGCTCTGAAGAAAAGTGGATTCCAGTAGAGGTCAGAAACAGATAAACTATAAATATATAATTAATTCATATTTTCCTCAACACTATATTAGGAACATCTTTTAATCAATCATTTGATGTTGGCTGATCGATCATCTCAATGTGCCAGGCATTGTTTTTGATAGAATGCAAATAGAAAAAATCAGATTAACATCTGCTCCTATACAGCTTACGTTATAGTTAAAAAGCTACTGAAATATATCAGATAGTGATGAAGAATAATAAATCCAGGAAAGAATAAGATCATATTTCTATTATTTAGCCTTGAAACCAAAGCACACTTTTGATCTGCATATTCGACACAGCTTATTCCATTCTCATTCCCAAATAATATTTCACATTTTCAAGACTGTTGCTCCAAGAGCATGACATTTAATCTCTCTCATAAGCCTGCAATGATTTCTTGGGATTAAACTTTATCACATGAATAAACGAACAGATTAGATAGATAGATGAATAAACAGATCATAGAGAGATAGGTAGATATATAGATAGAATGCAAGCATTAATTGCTATGATAAAGGAATGGCTGTCTAATTATCTCATTAGTACTTACCCTGGGTTTCAGAGTCTCACATACAAGTAATATTTAATGCACGATTTTTTAAAAAAAAGACAAGTAAATGAGCTACTTGTCTTTTTTTCAAGCTATGTCATATTTCATAGATAGTGGGATTGGTCACTAATTATTTGTTTGAACCTTGTTCCATTAGCCTTAAAAGTACTGGAAATCCTTCATAAATTATGGCAACTGGTTGTCAGACATTTTTTATGGTTTTGTTATATATAAATGTATGTGTGTATATTCTCAGATATTTCAGTGGAAAATTGAAAATGACTTTCACTTGTATAAGAATTTTCTTCTGTTTCTTCACACCACATCATCTTCTTTATGATTCTAATGTATCTTCTTACACAAGTAAAGAAATGCACATTTCAACTAGCTAAGTTGTAGTATAATGTCTTTTCATTTGACAATCTTTTGAGAATTTTACTTAAGAAGGGCAAAGTGAGTAAAGTTGTCATATATACACAGATTGTAAAAAGTCACTTTATTTTCATTTTATATGTTTTAGAAATTTTCCTTTTGTGGGAATAAGTGAAAGAAAATAAATGTAGTTCCTTAATTGGATGCAGAAGGGCTTTTGAAGAAAGAAATTATCTTAAAATGAAGAGCGAAGGATAAAACAATGAAGCTTTTGTAAGGAATACTTGCCTACTAATAGCTACCACATGTAATGACTACTCCTGTGCATAAGAAGAGCTAACTTCCTGGAACATTTTGGATTAATTGCAGCAGATAAGAACAAAGTGTAATAAGTATGTACTACTTAAGCTTTGCATGAAAATGTCTTTTCTTTTCAATAAAAAAGAAACATATAATGCTTGGTTGTAATTAACAACTTACAGTTGTTAGATATGATTATTTCTATGCTTTTTCTTCTGGAGAGATGTTCAGTCTTTTTTCAAATATAACAAGTAGGATTTAAGAAGTTGCACCAGTGATATTGAGCATTTTTCTATATACCCTTTGGGCATGTTGGTTTCCTTTTGAGAAATGTCAATTCATGACGTTTTCCTCCTTTTAAATGGGATTCTTCATTTTCTAATTGTTGAGTTGTTTGAGTTCCTTGTATGCTCTGCATATTAGTCTCTTGGTGGATGAATAGTTTGCAAATATTTCCTCCTATTCAACAGGTTGTCACTTCACTGTGTTGATTATTCCCTTTGTGGTGCAGAAGCTTTTCAGTTTAATATGGTTTTATTTGTTTGTTTTTATTTTTGTGTCTGTGCTTTTGAGGTCTTAGCCAAAAGGTAAAATCTTTACCTAAATCGATGACCTGAAGTGTTTTTGTTGTTGTTGTTGTTGTTGTTGTTGTTGTTGTTGTTGTTGTTTTGAGATGGAGTCTCCCTCTGTCGCCCGGGCTGGAGTGCAGTAGCCGGATCTCAGCTCATTGCAAGTTCCGCCTCCCAGGTTTATGCCATTCTCCTGCCTCAGCCTCCCGAGTAGCTGGGACTACAAGCGCCCGCCACCTCACCCGGCTAGCTTTTTGTATTTTTTAGTAGAGACAGGGTTTCACCGTGTTAGCCAGGATGGTCTCGAATGCCTGACCTCGTGATCCGCCCGTCTCGGCCTCCCAAAGTGCTGGGATTACAAGCTTGAGTCACCACGCCCAGCCTGATACAATAAATATTTTAAAAATTTAATCCAAAATTAAGTAAATATCAGAGAATCCACAGTAGAAATACCTGTCTCTCAAACTTCAGACATTACC
>NW_016808207.1:96704-117658 GCF_001698545.2 Rhinopithecus bieti
TTTTTTTTTTTTTTTTTTTTTTTTTTTTGTTCCATGCAAATTTTATAATTGTTGTTTCTGATTCTGTGAATAATGATGTTGGTGTTTTGATAAGGATTGCATTGAATCTGTAGATGACTTTGGAAAGTATGGTCATTTTAACCATATTAATTCTTTCAATCCATGATCATGAGATGTCTTTCCATTATTTTGTATTCTCTTCAATTGTTTTATCAGTGTTTTGCAGTTTTCCTTGTGGACATCTTTCACCACCTTGGTTCAATTTATTCCTCAGTATTTTTTTTTTTGTTGTTGTTGTTGCTATTGTAAATGAAATTGCCTTCTTGACTTCTCTCTCAGATAGTTTGTCGTTGGTATATAGAAAAGCTACTCTTTTATATTGATTTTATGTCTTGCAAGTTTACTACATTTGTTTATTAATTCTGAGAGTTTTTTGGTGGAGATTTAAGTTGTTCTACATATAGGATCATATCACCAACAAATCACAACTTGACTTTCTCTTTTCTAAATTTATATGTCTTTTATTAATTTCTCTTGCCTGATGGCTCTGACTAGGACTTCCAGTACTATGTTGAGTGGGAGTTGTTAAAGTGGGCATCCTAGTTTTGTTCTAGTTTTTTGTAAAAAAGTCTTTTAGTTTGTCTCCATTCAGTATGATATTAGTTGTGAGTTTGTCATATATGGCCTTTATTATGTTGAGGTATGTTCTTTGTATGCTTAGCATGTTGAACAATGTTAGCATGAAGGGATGTTGAATTTTATCAAATGCTTTTTTGGCACCAATTGAGATGACCACATGACTTTTGTTCTTTATTCTGTTGATGTAATCTATCGCATTTATTAATATGGATATATCGAACCATACTTGTATTCCTCAGACAAATCTGACTTGATCGTAGTTTATTATTTTCTTGATATGCTGCTGGAATGTTTTTGTTAGCATTCTGTTAAGAATTTTTGCATCTATGATCATTGGTCTGTAGTTTTCTTTTGTAGTTTGGCTGGTTTGGGTATCAGGGTAATGCTGGCCTTGTAGAGAGAGGTAGGGAGAATTTCTCCTCTACATCTTTTTTTGATTTTTTTTTCCTCCTCTCTTTTTTTTTTTTTTTTTTTTTTTGGAATAGTTTGAGGAGAATTGGTATTATTAATCTGGGCCTGGAATTTTTCTTTTTTGGGAGACTTATAACTGATTCAATCTTATTACTTATTATTGGCCTGTTCAGCTGTTTTATTTTTCTTGATTCAATCTTGGCAAACTGTATGTTTCTAAGAATTTGTCCCTTTCCTCTAGGTTTTCCGGTTTGGTGGTATATCTTTGCTCATAATACTGTCTGATGATGTTTTGTATTTCTGTGTTAGCACTTGTAATACCATTTTCATTTCTGATTTTATTTGGATCTTTTTTTTCTTGGTTAATGTAGCAAGTGCTTTATCAAATTTATAAAACAGCTGTTCTTTTGCAATACTTTTCTTTAGTTTTATTTCTTTAGCTATATTCTGGTCTTTATTTTTCATTTCCATCTACTAATTTGGGGTCTGACTTGTTTCTCTAGTTACTTGAGGTGTGTTATTACATTGTTTATTTGAAATCTTTCCCGTTTTTTATGCAGGTGTTTATTGTTATAAACTTCTCTGTTAACACTGCTTTTGCTATATCTTGCATCCTATATTTTGAAAAATGCTGCTATGTGGCATTTTGATTTTCATTTGTTTGAAGAACCTTTTTGATCTCCTCCTTAATATCTTCCTTGACTTGATGGTCATTCAGGAGCATGTTTCCTAATATCTATCTCATTGTATAGTTTCCAAAGCTCCTTTTGGTATTGATTTCTAGTTTTATTTCATGGATCTGAGCATATACTTGATATGATTTTGATTTAAAAAAATGTGTTTATACTAGTTTTGTTGCCTAACATGGTCTATTCTGGTGAATGTTCTATGTGCTGATAAGAAGACTGTGTATCCTGTAGCTATTGGATGAAATGCTTTGCAAATGTCTGTTTGGTCAATTTGTTCTCATGTGAAATTTAAATTTAATGTTTGTTTGTTAATTTTCCATCTAGATGATCCAACACTACGATTGGGGTGTTGAAGTTCCCAAGAATTATTGAATAGGAGTCTATCTCTTCCTCTAAGTCTAATAATATTTGCTTTATATATCTGGATACATGGTTGGTGGTTGTATAAATGTTTGGAATTATTATATCTTCTTACTCAATTAAGCCCTTCATATAGTAACTGTCTTTTATAACTGTTTTTGAGTCATAATCTGTTTTATCTGATATAAATACAGTTGCAGTGGTGGCAGTTTGGGGCTCAGCATACCTGTCGTTGGATCTCATGGAAGCATATGCTGGCACTGGTGTCAGCAGGTCCTGGCAGGCCAATTCTTGGGTCTTTAGATGGCTTGCTCAGATGCCAGTAGTGACAGTGGCAGGCTGAGCAGTTGGGCAGATTCTCAGAGCCAGTGTGGTGGGGATGATGGGAGTAGCACAGCAGGATGACCTTCTGTGTCCTGAGTAGCACGTGCTTGCTTGGCATTTTCTGTCGTGGGATGGGTGGGCCTGTCTCTAGGCCCACAGGTGGTGCATGCAGAGAGGTGCCAGCTGTGGTGGTAGCAGCTGGGTGGTAAATACAATTTTGGACACCTGGGAGGGATGTGCAGGCGCCAACAGCAGTAGACTGAGCTGGGAATTTCCAAGGCCCCTAGACTGCACAGGTTTGGGGGAGACAAAGTCGGGCTGGGCAAATTTATACATAGGTCCCCGATAGTGTGCAGATACCTGCCATATAGGCAGAGGCAGAGCAATTCCCAGGGCCCCAGTAGAATGCTTGAGTGAGATCTGCAGCAGCCATGCTGTAGTCCTTCAACTGGTGAGGGTGGGGCCACCTTCAGTGGTAGCAGTGGATGGAGAACACTTGCCCTGTTTGCCTCTCAGCTCAGGAAGTGGCACCCTTCACCACGCTCATGCCTCAGCCTCCGTAGCAGTTCATGATTTGTTCACGTCTCAGCCCCAGCACTACCGCAGCCTAGGATAATGTGCGGTTTGTCTAGAGCTGGGCTCTAAAACGGCAGGATACTTAACTGCTTAGCACTTGTTCGGCGTCTGGGACCCGGTACAAGCTACCTCCCTGTTTAAATGCCATCAGGCTGTGTGAACAGATAACTCCCTATGTTTAATTTCAGGACCCAAAAGGGTCGAAGTGCTTTCCTGTGGCTGGAAATGTAGGAGTCCATGGTGGGAATGCTGACGACTGGGGATCTTTAACTTACTGTTTCCCCAAATTGGTGTTTCCTAGCTCCCAGCTGAACCTGAACAAGCAGGCTGCTTCGTTTTCCTTTTCTTTCTGTCTTTAGGTGTTTCTGTGACGTTTCTTTTAAATTCCAGTGTTCTCTCTTGGGTGATCTATTCAAAGTGTGACTACTCACTATTTCAGTTCTTAGTGGAGGAGGAGTAGGTAGCATGATGAGTTTTGACAATTGTATACAATCATACAATCACTACAATCGTGAAAATCTATCACTCCCAAAATAACTATGAGCTCCTTTTACAGTAAGTTCTCTGAAAAAAATAAAATAAAATTGGAACATCCCTCAATCTTGGCAACCACTAAAATGCTTTCTCTACTTATCATTTTGTCTTTTCTGGAATATTATATAAATGAAATCATGCAGTATGTAGCCTTTTAAGTTGGCTTCTTTTATTTATCCTAATTCATTTGAGATTCATCCATATTATTGTGAATATTAGTATTTCATCTCTTTTGGTTGCTAAATAGGATTTTTTTGGAGATGGAGTCTTGCTCTGTCCCCCAGGCTGGAGTGCAATGGTGCAACCTCAGCTCACTGCAACCTCCTCCTCCTGGGTTCAAGTGATTCTCCCGCCTCAGCCTACTGGGTAGCTGGGATTACAGGCGTGCACCACCATGTTTGGCTAATTTTCGTATTCTTATTAGAGACAGGGTTTCACCATGTTGGCCAGGCTGGTCTCAAACTCCTGACCTCAGGTGATCCACCTCCCAACGTGCTGGAATTACAGGCAATGAGCCATGGTGCATGGTCTCTGAAAAGCATTCTATTGTATGACTGTACTGCAATATATTGTTCTATGTGCCAGTGAATGTGCTTTGGGGTTGTTCCAGTTTTGACAATTATCAAAAGACTCCTAGAAACATTTTGTACAATTTTATATAAAGATATACATTTTCATTTTAATTAATGTATGACTGGGGTAGGATTGCTGGTTCATATGATATATGTATGATTTATTTTAAAAGAGATCTCCACAATATTTAAATATTTATAAAACTGTCCTTCACTTTTGTATTTCCATCAGAAATATATGAGATTTCCAGTGTTCTGTATCTTCACCTATACTTAACACTTCCAGTAATTTTTAACTTTAGTTATTCTAGCCAGTATTTAGTGATATTGCAGTTCTAATTTGCATTTTTCCCAGTGGCTAGTGATGTTAAACATGTTTACTTGTGCTTACTTAGCATCTGAATATGTTCTTTGATGAACTGTTTATTCAAATCTCTTGCTCATTTTTTTGTTGTGTTGTTTTCTATTTACTTGTAAGAATTATTTGTATATCCTAGATACAAACCTTTTCTCCAATATGCGAATTGCAAATATTTTCCCTAGCCTGTGACCTCTTTTTTCATTTTTTAAATTTGTTTTGAAGAGACAGGGTCTCACTCTGTCACTCTGGCTAGAATGCAGTGGCACAATCATAGGTTATTGCAGCCTCAAATTCCTGGGCTCAAGTGATCCTCCAGCCTCAGCCTCCTATGTCTCTTTTTATTTTCTAAACAGCATATTTCAAAGAGCAGAATTTTTTAATATTGGTGATATCCAATTTATCATGTATACTTTTGTGATTTAAACAATCTTTATTATATCTATGAAATTTTTGTGTAAACCTTGTGCACAAAGATATTTTCCTATGTCTTCTGCAGTTCTTCTTCAGTAAAATAGTCAATAAAACCCAGTGTTTTCTGGCTGTCTGCCTGCAACACTATTACTATCAATGAACCTATCAAAGACTCAGAACTTTTTAATAACTAATGATGTATCTGAAATTCTAGAATGTATTAGCTCCTTTTTGGTTATTTTTTGTTTTCAGCCAATATAGAATCAATATTAAATATTACATTTCCTATTCATTAAATCATATTTAATAAATTTGTACACTGCATTATTAGTTATATAAAATTTAAGTAGAACTAATAGACATAAAAGTCTTATGAGAAGAGAGACAATCATGCTGTTTATTCTACTCTACAAGGTTCCAGCCAAATTTGAGACAGGAGGGCACAGCAAGATGGCAGAATAGAAGCCTATGTCATGTGTGCCCTCTGCAGAAACAACACGTTTTAACAACTATCTGTATACAGAAAAGCACCATGACAAGAATCAAATATCAGGTGAATAATCACAGTACCTGGTTTTAAATTCATCACTGAAAGAGGTATTGGAGTAAGCCATAGAAGCAGTCTTGGATCACTGACCCCACCTCTCTTCCATCCCCAGCCAAAGGCCATGTGATGTGGGAAGTGTTGCAGGAAGTCAAGGACCCCAAATAGAGGGACCAACTAGAGCCGCGGCAGAGGGACATAAGTTGTGAAGATTTCATTTTAATATGGACATTTATCAGTTCCCAAATAATACTTTTATAATTTCTTATGCCTGTCTTTACTTTAATCTCTTAATCCTGTTATCTTTGTAAGCTGAGGATGTACGTCACCTCAGGACCACTGTGATAATTGTGTTAACTGTACAAATTCATTGTAAAACATGTGTGTTTGAACAATATGAAATCAGTGCACCTTGAAAAAGAGCAGAATAACAGTGATTTGTAGGGAACAAGAAGACAACCATAAGGTCTGACTGCCTGTGGGGTGAGGGAAAAAGAGACATATTTTTCTTCTTGCAGAGAGCCTATAAATAGACGTGCAAGTAGGAGAGATACTGCTAAATTCTTTTCCTAGCAAGGAATATTAATAATAATATCCTGGGAAAGGAATGCTTTCCTGGGGGAAGGTCTATAAATGGCTGCTCTGGGAGTGTCTGTCTTATGCAGTTGAGATAAAGACTGAGATACGCCCTGGTCTCCTGCAGTATCCTCAGGCTTACTAGGCTGGGGAAAAACTCCACCCTGGTAAATTTGTGGTCAGACCGGTTTTCTGGTCTCAAACCCTGTTTTCTGTTGTTTGAGATGTTTATCAAGACAATACATGCACCACTGAACATAGACCCTGATCAGTAGTTCTGCTTTTGCCCTTTGCCTTGTGATCTTTGTTGGACCCTTATCAGTAGTTCTGCTTTTAGCCCTTTGAAGCATGTGATCTTTGTACCTACTTCCTGTTTTACAGTCCTCCTCTTTTGAAATCCTTAATAAAAAACTTGCTGATTTGAAGCTCAGGTGGGCATCACGGTCCTACCGATATGTGATGTCACTCACAATGGCCCAGCTGTAAAATTCCTCTCTTTGTACTCTTTCTTTTATTTCTCAGCCAGCCAACACTTATAGAAAATAGAAAGAACCAACGTTGAAATACTGGAGGCAGGTTCTCCCAATTGGGAAGTCTGTGTACTTTGGGGAGGGAGAGTGCAGCACTGGAAGACTTTACATTGAACACAGTGCTTCCCTACTGCATCAGAGAGCAAAGCCATGCTGAGCTCAGCTAGCATCCATGCATGGAGGAAGCATATGAACCAGACCTGGCCAGAGAGTAATCACCCATCCCAGTTGTCAGAACATGAGCTTTTGAGCAAACCTTGCCACCACAGGCCAAAGTACTCTAGGGTCCTATGTAATCTTGAAAGGCAGTCTAGGACCCAGGGCTGCAATTCTAGGCAACTCTTAGTGCTGGGTTAGGCTCAGAGCCAGAAGACTAGGTGGCACGTGACTCAGGAATAAACTAGCCAGGGCAGCTTAGGGAGGGCTTGTGGTATCCATACCTCAACCTCAGACTGCACAGCTCACAGCAATGAAAGTGACTCTCCTTCTGTTTAAGGACAGGAGGGTGGGGAGGAAAGAGAACTTGGTATTGTACCTTGGATACCACATCAGCCACAGTAGGATACGTGATATGGTTTGGATCTGTGTCCCCAGTAAATCCCACATTGAACTGTAATTCTCAGTGGTGGAGGTGGGGCCTCACCTAAGTGTTGGAGGTGGGAGGTGATTGAATAATGAGGGCAGAGCTTTCACGAATGGGTTAACACCATCCCCTAGTGCTGGTCTCCAGAAAGCTAGTTGTTTAAAAGTGTGTGGCACCTTCCCCAACTTCCTCCTGCTCCTGCCATGTAAAGTGTTGGCTTCCTGTTTGCCTTCCATCATTATTTTAAGTTTCCTGAGGACTCCCCAGAAGCCAAGCAGATGCTGCTCTGCTTTCTGTACAGCCTGCAGAGCTGTAAGCCAATTATGCAAATTACATCTCTTTTCCTTTTTGTTTTTTGGGAGACAGAGTCTCACTTTGTCACCCAGGCTAGAGTGCAATGGCAAGGTCTTGGCTCACTGCAATCTCTGCTTCCCAGGTTCAAACAAGTCTCCTGCCTCAACCTCCTGAGTAGGTGGGACTATAGGTGCTTGCCACCACACCCGACTTTTTTTTTTTTTAGTAGAGATGAGGTTTCACTATGTTGGTCAGGCTGGTCTTGGGCTCGTGACCTCATGATCTGCCCGCTTCGACCTCCCAAAGTGCTGGGATTATTATAGGCATTAGCCACCATGCCCAGCCACAACTCTTTTCTTTATAAATTACCTAGTCTCAGGTATCTCTTCATTGCAGTGTGAGAATGGACTGATACAATAGGGCACCAGGCAGAGTCATGAGGCACCCACTCCAGGGCCCAGCTCAAGGATGATATTTCTAGACACATCTTGAGCCAAAAGGAAATCCACTACCTTGAGTGGAAGGACCAGTCTTGGCAGGATTCATCACCTGGTGACCAAAGAGTCCATGGTGCCTGAATAACCAGCAGTGATACTCAGGTAGTCCACAATGGGCTTTGGGCCCTGAGACATGTTGACTCCAGGTGTGACCCAGCACATTTCCAACTATGGTGGCTATTGTGAAAGACTCCTTATGTTTGAGAAAAACAGAGGGAAAAGTAAAGGGAACTTTGTCTTGCACCTTAGGTATCAGCTGAGACACAGTAGGGTAGATCAACAACCAGCCTCCTGGGATTCCTGAGTCCAGGCCTAGGCTTTTGGGCAGCATTTCTGGACCTGTATTAGGCCATAGAGGAGCCCATCACCCAGAAGGGTGAATCATAGCCTTGGAAGCATTCACCATAAGCAGATGGAAGAGACCTTAGATTTTAAGTTTACATTGCCAGTGGCCTACCAGAACCCCCCACTGGCTGGTGGTGGTGGTGGCCACAAGGAGAGGCTCCTCTGCCTGTAGAAAGGGGAGGAAATAGTGGGAAGGACTTTATATTGTGGTCTGAGTGTCAGCTGCAGTAGAATGAAACATCAGGCAAATTTTTAAGGTTTCAACTCTAAATCTTGGCTCCCAGACAATATTTATGGACCTGACAAGGCCTGGAGTAACTTGCTTTACTAAAGGGAAGGAAATCAACCTTGCTGATTTCACCACCTGCTGACTGTAGAGCCCTAGGGTCTTCAGTGAAAATAGGTGATAGACAGGTAGTGGTTAAAGTGGGCCTAGGACTATACCCAGTGCTCTGCTGCCTTCAGGTCTGACCAGTGCAGTCCCAGTGGTAGTGGCTACAGGGGTTCTTGCATCACCACACCCAAAATTTGATGTGGCTCAGCACAGAGAGATACAGTCCATCTTTTTCGAGAAAGTAAGGATGAAGAACAAGAGTCTCTGACTGGTAATTCAGAGAATTCTTCTGGATCTTATCTAACACCACAGGCAGTACCTCTACTAGTCTACAAAAACCACAGTGTTAATGGGCTTGGAGCCCAAGTTTCTTCAAATACCTGGAAAGCCTCCTTAACAAGAATGGACATAAATAATCCCAGACTGCACAGACTAAAATAAATACCTAGCTTTTCAAAGCCAAGACACTGACGAACATTAACGTGCATCAAGATCACCCTGGAAAAGATGAGCTCATCAAATGAAATAAATAAAGCACCAGGAACCAATCCTGGAGAAACAGAGATATGCGATGTTTCAGACAGATAATTTAAAATAGCTGTTTTGAAGAAACTGAAAGAAATTCAAGATAACATGAAAAAATAATTCAGAATTCTATCATGTGAATTTAACAAAAAAGATTCAAATAATTAGACTAATCAAACAGAAATTCTAGAGTTAAAAATGCAACTGGCATACTGAAGAATGCATCAGGATCTCTTAA
This sequence comes from Rhinopithecus bieti, assembly GCF_001698545.2. Lineage (NCBI taxonomy): Eukaryota > Metazoa > Chordata > Mammalia > Primates > Cercopithecidae > Rhinopithecus > Rhinopithecus bieti. The sequence continues at coordinate 106,048 of NW_016808207.1, forward strand.
TAGCAGAATCGATCAAGCGAAAGAAAGAGTTTGACCATAAAAACAGGCTATTTGAAAATAAACAGAAAAGAAAAACAAAGAATAAAGCATGCTTACAAGATTTAGAAAAGAGCTCAAAAGGGCAAATTTAAGAGGTACTGTCCTTAAGAGGAGGTTGAGAAAGAGATAGGGGTAGAAAGTTTGTTCAAAGGGATAACAGAACTTTTCAAACCTAGAGAAAGTTATTAATGTGCAAGTACAAGAATGTAATAGAACACCAAGCAGATTAAACCCAAAGAAGACTACATCAAGTCATCAATAATCAAACTCCCGAAGGTCAAGAATAAAGAAAGGATCCTAAAAGTAGCAAGAGAAAAGACACAAATAACATACAATGGAACTCCAATATGCCTAGCATCAGACTCATCAGTGGAAACCTTACAGGCCAGGAGAGATTTGAATTGTATATGTAATGTGCTAAAGGAAAAAAAAAAAGGGTTTACTATAGAATAGTGTATCTGGAGACCATATCCTTCAAGCCTGAAGCAGGAATAAAGGCTTTTCTAGACAAACAAAAGCTGAGAGATTTTGTAAACACCAGACATATCCTACCACAAATGCTAAAGGGAGTTCTTCAGACTGAAAGAGAATGATGCTAACAAGCAAAAAGAAATCATCTGAAGGTACAAAATTTACTGGTAAGAGTAAGCACACAGAAAAACACAGAATAGTCAACACTGTAATTGTGGTGTGTAAACTAATCTTAAGAAGAAAGAATAAATGATGAACTAATTGAAAACAATAAATACAACTTTCAAAACATAGACAGTACAATAAGACAAATAGTAATGATGAAAAGTAAAAAAAAAATTGATTGGGAATTCAGTTAAAATGTAGAGTGTTTATTAGTTTGCTTTTGTGAGTTTGTTTGTTTTATTTTGTTTTGTTTTGTTTCTACAAGCAATGTTAAGTTGTCATCATTTTAAATAATGAGTTACAAGATAATATTTGCAAGCCTCATGGTAACCTCAAATAGAAAAACACACAATTAACACACATGCACACACAAAATAACCAAGAAAATAAATCATACCACCAGAGAAAATTACCTTCACAAAACGAAGACAGAAGGGAAAGAAATAAGATAGACAAGACCCCAAAACAATAAGAAAACAACTAGCAAAATGGCAAGAGTAAGTCCCTACTTATCAGTCATAACATTGAATGTAAATAGACTAAACTCTTCAATAAAAATATGGACAGTGCTGAATGAAGAAACAAGAAACAATGATGTGTTCCCTACAAGAAATACACTTCACCTATAAAGACACACAGAAACTGCAAATAAAGTCACAGAAAAAGCTCTTCTATGTCAATGGAAACCAACAAAGAGCAGAAGTAACTATACTTGTATTTTACAAAGTAGATTTAAAGACAAAAACTGTTAGAAAACGCAAAGAATGCCATCATATGATGATAAAAGGGTAAATCCAGCAATTGCATATGACAGGAAATATATATGCACCCAACACTGGAGCACTCAAATATATAAAAGATATATTATTGTAGCTAAAGGGAGACACAGACCTCTGTAATAGTTGGAGACTTCCACACCTGACTTTCAGCATTAGACAGACTTTCCAAACAGACAACTAACAAAGAAACCTTGGAGTTAATCTGCACTATAGAATATATGAGTCTAACATATATTAACAGAATATTTCATCCAAAGGCTACAGAATACTCATTCTTCTCCTCAGCACATGGAACATTTTCAGCGACAGAACATATGTTATGTCACAAAACGAGTCTTAAAACATTTGAAAAATTGAGGTAATACCAAGCTTCTTTTCAGACCACTATGGAATAAAATAAGAAACAAGAGAAAATTTGAAAAATATATAAACACATATAAATTAAATAATATGCTCCTGAATGACCAGGGAGTCAATGAAGGAATTAAGAAGGAAATTGGAATTTTTTTTGAAACAAATGATAATGAAAACACAGCATACCAAAACCAGTGGGATACAGCAAAAGCAGTAGTGAGAGGGAAATTTATAGCTATAAGTGCCTACATTAGAAAAAGGGGAAAACCTCAAATAAACAACCTAATTATGCATCTTGAAGAAGCAGAAAAGCAAGAACAAACAAAACTCAAAATTAGCAGAAGAAAAAAATAATAAACATCAGCACAGAAATAAATGCATTTGAAATGAAGTGATGACCATTATCTTCTGAGTCCTGAGGGGAAATGGCAGGTTTCTCCACTGTGAAGATGCTAATTTTCCCTTTCCGTGACCTTTTAATTAGAAGCCAACCTGCAATCAAGGGGAGGAGAGTCAAGCCCCACCCCAGAGGGAGAAGTGTCAAAGAGTGCATGGATCTATATTAAAAGTACTATAGTGAGGAGAAAATATTTTGGAAGCTCTGCAAATATCCTGTTTCTCTTTAAAGTTTCATGCTCAGCCTTTTGCTCCTCCTCAAGTATATCCACCATGTCCCTGCTCCCAGGTGCAAGCATATGCTTGCCCCACTTCTTCCCCCCTGCACTCAGAGGCCTCCTTTACGGCCCTGTCTAAACAGCACCTGCCACCCCCAATTTTTTGACTATCTTTCCTTTCTCTTGATAGCATTAACTGAGCTCACATCACACAATTACCTACTGCTGAAAGCTTACCATCCCACCCTGCCTCACTAGAAGCATAAGCTCCAGGAGACAGGGATTTGCCTCTGTTCTCTGCTCTATAGAGGGCCTACAATAGAGCCTGATAAATGTTTGCTAAATGAAAAATTGAAAATTAGGACTATTTCGACTCAAATGATCTTAAGACTGTAATTTACACTCATGTTAACTAGTGTTTCTTGTCATTTTAAATCCTTAGCTTATTAGTCAGCCAACATTGGAGTTCCTACTGTATGCAGTCAGTGGGTGGAGGGAGATGGGCAAAGATCATGGTAAATAGAACCTTGCCTGGAAAAAAAAGAAACGAAGAAAATAATGAAAAAAATCAACAAAAGAAAAAGTTGGATTTTTTTAAAAGATAAACTCAATTGGCAAACCTTTAGAAAGACTAATGAAGAAAAAAGAGAGAAGACTCAAATGAATAAATGAGAGATGAAAAGAAAATATTACAACTGATATCATGAAAATACAAAGTATTCTTAATGACTACTGTGAGCATCTAAATACCAACAAATTGAAATATATAGAAAAAATGGATGAACTCCTAGACATGTAGAACCTACCAAGATTAAACCATGAGGAAATCCCCAACCTGAACAAAAAATAAGCAAGTATCAAGATCAAAGCTATAATAAATTGTCTCCCAGCCAAGAAAACCCTGGGACCCAGTGGTTTCACCACTTAATCATACAAAACCTTTAGAGAGGAACTAATAGTAAACCTACTCAAACTATTACAAACAATAGAAGAGGAGAGAATACTTCCAAACTCATTCCAGGCCAGTATTACTCTGAAAGCAAAACCAAAGACACATCAAAGAAGAAAACTACAGGCCAATATTTCTGATAAATATTGACACAAAAATCCTCAATCAAATACTAGCAAGCAAAATTCAACAATGCATTAAAAAATTCATCCATTGTGACCAAATGTGATTCATCTCAGGGGTGCAAGGGTTGACTAACATTTGCAAATTGTTCAATGTGATACATTGTATTCACAGAATGAAGGACAAAAATTACATTGTAATTTTAATTGATGCTAAAAAAGCATTTGATGAATTTTGACATCACTTCACGATAAAAATCCTCAAAAAACTAGGTATAGAAGGAACATACATTAAAATAATAAAAGTTGTAGATGACATACATACCACTAGTATCATACTGAATAGGGAAAACCGTCTTTTCTTTAAGATCTAGAACATGACAAGGATGCCCAGTTTCACCACTATTGTTCAATATAGTACTGGAGGTCCCATTTAGAGCAATCAGACGGGAGGGGGAAAAAGGCATTCGGCCTGGAAAGGGGGAAGTCAAATTATCCTTGTAACACATGATGTATATTTGTAAATACATAACATCTGATGTTATGTGTTGTGTATACGTAACGTATGATGTTATATTTGGAAAAAACAATCTAAGACTCCATCAATATAGATCCTTATAACTGATAATTCAGTAGAGTTGCAGGATACAACATCAACATAGGAAAATCAGTAGCATTTCTATATGCCAACAATGAGCACTCTGAAATGCAGATCAAAAACTAATCTCATTTACAATAGCCACAAATAAACTTAAATAACCAGGAATTAACTTAACCAGAGAATTCAAAATCTCTACAATGGAAACTCTAAAACACTGATGAAAGAAATTTAAGAGGACACCGAAAGATGGAAAGATATTCCATGTTCATTCATTGGAAGAATCTGTATTGTGAAAATGTCTACACTACCCAAACCAATCTACAGATTCAACATAACCCCTATCAAAATGCCAATGGTATTCTACGCAGAAATAGAAAAAAAAAATCTTAAAATTTATATAAAACCTAAAAAGTTCCAGAATAGCCAAAACTATTATGAGTAACAAGAAAATAAACAAACAAATTAAAAAACAAGCTGGAATAATCACATTACCTGACTTCAAATTATATTGAAGAGCTATAGTAACCAAAACAGCCTGATACTGGCATAAAAAACAGACACATAGACTAATGGAATAGAATAGAGGACCCAGAAACAAATCCACACATTTATAAGAAACTTATTTTTGACAAGGTACCAAGAATATACACTGGGGAAAAGGCACAAATCATGCTGTGAAAACAGAAAATCCATAAGCAGCAGAAGAAAATTAGAGCCCTATCTCTCATTATATACAAAAATCAAATCAAAATGGATTATAGGTTTAAATTTAATATCATAAACTATGAAACTATGACAAGAAAACATTGGAGAAACACTCCAGGACATCAGTCAGGGCAAATATTCTTGAGGAATACACAAAGCACAGGCAACCAAAGCAAACAGTATGATCATATTAAGTTAAAAACTTGTGCATAGCAAAGGATACAATCAGCAAAATGAAGAGACAACCCACAGAATGGGAGGAAATGTTTGCAAACTACTCATCTCACAAGACATTAATAAGCAGAATATATAAAGCATTCAAACAACTCTATTAGAAAAAAATCCTATAATCAAATTAAATAGGCAAAAAATCTGAATAGATATTTCTCAAAAGAAGGCATACAAATGGCAAACAGGCCATTTGAAAAGATGTTCAACATAAATGATCATCAGAGAAATACAACTAAAAAGTAAAATGGAATATAACCTCACCCCAATTAAAATGGCTTATATCCCAAAGACAGGCAAAAGCAAATGCTGGTGAGGATGTGAAGCAAAGGGAACCCTCGTACATTGTTTATGTGAGTGTAAATTGGTATAACCACTATGAAGAACAGTTTGGAGTTTCCTCAGAAAACTAAAAATAGAGCTACCATATGATCCAGCAAGCCCCACTTCTGGGTATTCACTCACAAGAAAGGAAATCTGTATGTTGAAGGGCTATCTACATTCCTATGTTGGTTGCAGCATTGTTCACAATAGCCAAGATTTGAAGGCAATCTTAGTATCCAACAGATTAAAGGATAAAGAAAATATGGTACTTACACAATGGAGTAATAAAAAAAGCCATTAAAAAGTGTGAGATATTATCCTTTGTAACAACATGTGTGGAACTGGAGATCATTATGTTAAATGAAATAAAGCAGGCACAGAAAAGAAATTGCATGTTCTCACTTATTTGTGAGGTCCAAAAATCAAAACAATTGAATTCATGGAGATAGAGAATAGAATACTGATTACCAGAGGCTGGAAAGGTTATTGAGGTGGGAGGGTTGAAAGGGATGTGGAGATGGTTAATTTCTAAAATAAAAATTATTAGAATTAATGCATAAGACTTAGTACTTGATTGCACAACAAAGTGACTATAGTCATTATAATTTAATCATACATTTAAAAATAACTAAAAGAGTGTAATTGTATTGTTTCCAACACAAATAATAAATGCTTAGGTGAATGAATACCCCATTTTCCATGATGTGATTATTTCTCATTGTATACCTTTTTGAAAATATCTCATTACCCCATAAATATATGAACCTTCTATTTACCCACAAAAATTAAAAATTTAAAAAATTAAGCCAGTTTATCAGTCAGAATATGCTAGATTATTCTGCAGTCACAAGCAATTCCTCATGATTTTTTGAGCACTAAACTTTCTTAAAAGCTTCATAGCCTTTTTCCTTCTATGTAAGTTTTTATACTTATTGAGCAATCTCTGCACACTCCCTCAACTCCACTACCTACCCAGCATGTGGTAAACAGTATTCTACACTCTAATTATATGAGATTAACATCTTCAGATATTAAATATGAGTGAAATTCTGCAGTATTTGTCCTTATGTGCCAGTCTTATTTCCCTTAACATAATGTCCTCCTGGGTCTTCGGTATTGCCACAAATGACAGAATGTTCTTGTACAGTAGAATGACTGTAGTTAACAATATATTGCATATTTCCAAATAGAAAAAAGAGGAAATTGTAAATGTTTTAACCACAAAGAAACAATACATGTTTGAGGTGATGAATATGCTAATTACCCTACTTTGATCATTACACAATGTATATATGCATTGAAATATCACATTATACTCCATAAGTATGTACAATTACTATGTGTCAATTAGAAATAAAATGAAATATTTGATTCCAGTCAGTTTCATGTGCTGATGGCTACAACTATAATTATTTTCCAAGTATTTTCATTGGATTAATTGTACTTCATTACTTTCTTGACTCCGGGCTTTCATCTGTCGGTCTAGTTGCAAAGACTTTGTGCCAATCATACTGTGGTGGAAAAGACAAATATTACATTCATGTATCATTTAAAAATGGGAATACGTTCTATGGAATTATTTTGTAGTTGTATGAAGATCACAAAGTGTACTTAAACCTAGATGGTGCCACCTACCACATACCTAAGCTATACAATATAGCCTATTCCTCATAAACTACAAGCCTATACAATATATTACTGTACTGAATACTGTAGGCAATTGTTACACAATAGTAAGCATTTGTGTATCTTTTTTTTCTGGAGACAAAGTTTTGTTCTGTGGCCCAGGCTATAGTGCAGTGGCATGATATTGGCTCACTGCAACCTCTGCCTCTTGGGTTCAAGCTGTTCTCATGCCTCAGTCTCCCGAGTAGCTGGGATTACAGGCATGCACCACTATGCCCAGCTAATTTTTTGTATTTTAGTAAAAACAGAGTTTCACCATGTTGTCCAGGTTGGTCTTGAACTCCTGACCTCAGCCAATCTGCCCCCCTTGGCCTCAGAAAGTGTTAGTATTACAGGCATGAGCCCCTACGACTGCACACTTGGGTATCTTAACATCTAAACTTAGAAAAGTACAGTAAAAGTACGTTTTTATAATCTTATGGTAAAACCATCTTTTTTATGGTTAGTTGTTGACTGAAATGTCATCATACTGCACATGGTTGTAATTCCTTTTTTCTCCAGACATTTTATTTTATTTTTCCAAAAGTTATTGGTGTTCAGGTGGTGTTTGTTTACATGAGTCAACTCTTTAGTGGTGATTTGTGAGATTTTGGTCACCCATCACCCGAGCAGTATACACTACACCATATTTGTAGTATTTATCCCTCACCCCCCTCACACTCTTCCTCTCAAGTTTCCAAAGTCGATTCTATCATTCTTATGCCTTTGCATCCTCCTAGCTTAGCTCCCACATATCAGTGAGCACATACAATGTTTGGTTTTCCATTCCTGAGTTACTTCACTTAGGATAGTAGTCTCCAATCTCATCCAGGTCGCTGTGAATGCCATTAATTCATTCCTTTTCATGGCTGAGTAGTATTTCATTACATATGAAATACTATTTTCTTTATCCACTTGTTTCTTCATCCACTTGTTGATTGATGGGAATTTGGGTTGGTTCCATGATTTTGCAATTGTGGATTGTCCTGCTTTAAACATATATGTGCAAGTATCTTTTTTGTATAATGACATCTTTTCTTCTGAGTAGATACCCGGTAGTGGGATTGCTGGATCAAATCATAGATCTACTTTCAGTTCTTTAAGGAATCTCCACACTGTTTTCCATTGTGGCTGTACTGGTTTACATTCCCACCAGCAGTGTAGAAATGTTCCCTGATCACCACATCCATGCCAATATTTACTGGTTTTTGTCTTTGGATTATGGTCATTCTTGAAGGAGTAAGGTGGTATAGGATTGTGGTTTTGATTTGCATTTTCCTGATCATTAGTGATGTTGAGCATTTTTTCATATGTTCGGTGGCCCTTTGTATATCTTCTTTTGAGAATTGTCTATACCTGTCCTTAGCCCAGGTTTTTATAGGATTGTTTTTTTTTTCTTACTGATTTGTTGGAGTTCGTTGTAGATTCTGGATATTAGTCCTTTGTCAGATGTATAGATTGTGAAGATTTTCCCCCACTCTGTGGGTTGTCTATTTACTCTGATGTCTGTTCCTTTTGCCATGAACGCTTTAGTTTAATTAAGTCTCAGCTATTTATCTTTGTTTTTATTGCGTTTGCTTTTGGGTTCTTGTTCATGAAATCCTTGCCTAAACCAATGTCTAGAAGGGTTTTCCAATGTTATCTTCTAGGATTTTCTAGTTTCAGGTCTTAGGTTTAAGTCCTTAATCCATCTTGAGTTGACTTTTGTATAAGGTGAGAGATGAGGATCCAGTTTCATTCTCCTACACATGGCTAACCAATTATCTCAGCACCATTTGTTAAAAAGGGTGTCCTTTCCCCACTTTATGATTTTGTTTACTTTGTCAAAGATTAGCTGGCTGTATTTGGGTTTATTCTGGGTTCTCTATTCTGTTCCATTGGTCTATGTGCCTATTTTTACACCAGTACCATGCTGTTTTGGTGACTATGGCCTTATAGTATAGTTTATAATCAGGTAGTGTGATCCCTCCAGATTTGTACCTTTTGCTTATTCTTGCTTTGGCTATGTTAACTTTTTTATGGTTGCATATAAATTTTAGAATTATTTTTTCTAATTCTGTGAAGAATGATGGTGTATTTTGATAGGAATTGTGTTGAATTTGTAGATTGCTTTTGACGGTATGGTCATTTTCACAATATTGATTCTACCCATCTGTAAGCATGGTATGTGTTTCCATTTGTTTGTGTTCTCTATGATTTCTTTCAGCAGTGTTTTGTAGTTTTCCTTGTAGAAGTTTTTCACCTCCTTATTGAGGTATATTCGTAAGTATTTTTTTTTTTCAGCTATCATAAAAGTGGTTGAGTTCTTGATTTGATTCTCAGCTTGGTTGCTGTTGGTGTATAGAAGAGCTACTGATTTGTGTACATTCATCTTGTATCCAGAAACTTTGCTGAATTATTTTATCAGTTCAAGGAGCTTTCTGGAGAAGTTGATAGGGTTTTCTAGGTAAACAATCATATTGTCAGCAAACAGTGACAGTTTGACTTCCTGTTTATCAATTTGGATGCCCTCTATTTCTTTATCTTGTCTGATTGCTCTGAATAGGACTTCCAGTACTACATTGAAAAGGAGTTGTGAGAGTGGGCATCCTTGCCTTGTTCCAGTTTTCAGAGGGAATGCTTTCAACTTTTCCCCATTCAGTATTATGTTGGCTGTGGGTTTGTCATAGATGACTTTTATTACATTGAGGTATGTTCCTTGTATGCCAATTTTGCTGAGATTTTTTAATCATAAAAGGGTCCTGGATTTTGTTGAATGCTTTTTCTGCATCTATTGAGATGATCATGTGACTTTTATTTTTAATTCTGTTTATGTGGTGTATCACATTTATTGACTTCGTATGTTAAAACATCCCTGCATCCCTGGCATGAAATCCACTTGATCATGGTAGATTATCTTTTTGATATGTTGTTGGACTCGGTTAGCTAGTATTTTGTTAAAGACTTTAGCATCTGTGTTCACCAGGGATATTCGTCTGTAGTTTTCTTTTTGGTATGTCCTTTTCTGGTTTTGGTATTAGGGTTATGCTCTCTTTATAAAATGAACTAGGGAAGGGTTCCTCTTTCTCTATCTTGGTGAATAGTGTGAAAATGATTGGTACTGATTCTTCTTTGAATGTGTGGTAAAATTCTGCTGTGAATCTGTCTGGTCCTAGAGTTCTTTTTTGTTGATTTTTTTTTAAATTACCATCTCAGTCTTGCTGCTTGTTACTGGTCTATTCAGGGAATATAATTCTTCCTGATTTAAGCTAGGAGGGTTGTATTTTTCCAGGAATTTATCCATCTCTTCTAGGCTTTCTGGTTTGTGTGCATAAAGGTGTTCATAGTTGCCTTGAATGATCTTTTGTATTTCAGTGGTGTCAGTTGTAATATCTCCCGTTTTGTTTCTTAATGAGGTTATTTGGATTTTCTCTCCTCTTTTCTTGGTTAACCTTGCTAATGGTCTATCAATTTTATTTATCTTTTCAAAGGACCAGCTCTTTTTTTTCTTTCATTTATCTTTCGTATTTTTTGTTGTTGTTTCAATTTCATTTAGTTCTTCCCTGATCTCGGTTATTTCCTTTCTTCTTCTGGGTTTGGGTTTGGTTTGTTTTTGTTTCTCTATTTCCCTGAGATGTGACCTTAGAAGGTCAGTTTGTACTCTTTCAGATTTTTTGAGAGGCATTTAGAGCTATCAACTTTCCTGTTACCACCGCCTCTGTTGTATCCCAGAGGTTTTCATAGGTTGTGTCATTATTGTCGTTCAGTTTAAATAATTTTTTAATTTCCATCTTGATTTCGTTTTTGACCCAATGCTCATTCAGGAGCAGGTTATTTAATTTCTATGCAATGGCATGGTTTTGAAGGTTCCTTTTGGAGTTGATTCCCAGTCTTATTCTGCTGTTGCATAAGAGGGTGCTTGATATAATTTCAATTTTCTTAATTTTATTGAGGCTCATTTTGTGGCCTATTATATGGTCTATCTTGGAGAAAGTTCCATGTTCTGTGGAATAGAATGTATATTCTGTGGTTGTTGAATGAAATGTTCTGTATATATCTGTTAAGTCCATTTGTTTCAAGTTTTAGTTTAGATCCATTTTTTCTTTGTTGACTTTCTGTCTTGAGGACCTGTGTAGTGCTGTCAATGGAGTATTGCAGTCCCCCACTATGACAGTGTTGCCATCTATCTCATTTGTTAGGTCTATTAGTAATTACTTTAAATCTGGGAGCTCCAGTGTTAGGTGCATATATGTTTAGAATTGTGGTATTTTCCTGCTGGACAAGGCCTTTTACCATTATATAAAGTCCCGATTTGTCTCTTTTAACTGCTGTTAAAGTTTGTTTTGTCTGATATAAGAATAGCTATCCCGCCGGGCGCGGTGGCTCAAGCCTGTAATCCCAGCACTTTGGGAGGCCGAGACGGGCGGATCACAAGGTCAGGAGATCGAGACCATCCTTGCTAACCCGGTGAAACCCCGTCTCTACTAAAAAAATACAAAAAACTAGCCGGGTGAGGTGGTGGGCGCCTGTAGTCCCAGCTACTCGGGAGGCTGAGGCAGGAGAATGGTGTAAACCCGGGAGGCGGAGCTTGCAGTGAGCTGAGATCCGGCCACTGC
>NW_016808207.1:117867-122891 GCF_001698545.2 Rhinopithecus bieti
AAGCTCCTTTTTGCAGTTCTTGGAGTGGTGACTTGGTAGTGGCGAATTCTCTTAGCATTTGTTGGTCTGAAAAAGACTGTATCTTTCCTTCATATACAATGCTCGATTTCTCTGGATACAAAATTCTTAGCTCATAATTGTTTTGTTTGAGGAGGCAAAAGATAGGTCCCCAATCCCTTCTAGCTTGTGGGGTTTTGGTGAGAAATCTGCTGCTAATCTGATAGGTTTTCCTTTATAGATTACCTGGTGCTTTTGTCTCACAGCTCTTAAGGTTCTTTCCTTGGTCTTAACTTTAGATAACCTGATAACAACGTGCCTAGGTGACGATCTTTTTGTGATGAATTTCCCAGGTGTTCTTTGTGTTTCTTGTATTTGGATATCTAAGTTTCTAGCAAGACCGGGGAATTTTTCCTTGATTATTCCCACAAATATATTTCCAAATTTTTAGATTCTCTTCTTCCTCAGGAACACTGATTATTCTTAGGTTTGTTCGTTTAACATAATTCCAGACTTCTTGGAGGCTTTGTTCATATTTTTAAATTATTTTTCCTTTGTCTTTGTTGGATTGGGTTAATTTGTAGACCTTGTCTTTGACCTCTGAATTTCTTTCTTCTACTTGTTCAATTCTATTGCTGAGACTTTCCAGAGCATTTTGCATTTCTATATGTGTGTCCAATGTTTCCTGAAGTTTTGATCGCTTTTTCTTTATGATATCTATTTCACTTCTTGTATTTCTTTTTGGATTTCCTTGCATTGGGCTTTACCTTTCTTTGGTGCCTCCCTGATTAGTTCAATAACTAAACTCCTGAATTCTTTTTCAGGCAAATCTGGAATTTCTTCCCAGTTTGGATCCATTGCTGGTGAACTAGTGTGTTTTTTGAGTGGTGTTAAAGAGCCTTGTTTTGTCATATTACCAGAGTTGTTTTTTCTGGTTCCTTCTCATTTGGGTAGGCTCTTTTAGAGGAAAGGTCTAGGGCTGAAGGCTGTTGTTCAGATTCTTTTGTCCTACAGGGTGTTCTTTTGATGTAGTACTCTCCCCCTTTTCCTGTGGATGTGGCTTCCTGAGAGCCAAGCTGCAGTGATGGTTATTTCTCTTATGGGCCTATCCACCCAGCAAGTCTACCAGGCTCTGGGCTGGTACTGGGGGTTGTCTGCACAGAGTCCTGTGATGTGAACCATCTATGGGTCTCTTAGCCATGGATACCATCACCTGTTCTGGTGGAGGAGGCAGGGGGGTGAAATGGACTCCACGAGGGTTCTTAGCTTTGGTGGTTCAATATTCTATTTTTGTTCTGTTTGGCCTCCTTCCAGCAGGTGGTGCTTTCCAGAGAGCACCAACTGTGGAAGTATGGAGAGGAACTGGCAGTGGGTGGGGCCCTAGAACTCCCAAGAGTACCCTTAGTTTTCAGCTACCAGAGTAGGTAGAAAAGACCATACAGTGGGGCAGGGCTAGCTGTGTCTGAGTTCAGACTCTCTTTGGGCAGGTCTTGTGGCTGTTGTGGGGGATGGGGTCAAGGTTTCTCAGGTCAATGGAGTTGTGTACCTGGGAGGATTATGGCTACCTCTGCTGAATCATGCAGGTTATCAGGGAAGTGGGGTAAAACCAACAGTCAGAGGCCTCACCCAGCAACCATGCAATTCAAAGGGCTGATCTCACTCCTACCACGCCCCCATTAACAGCACCCAGTGTCTTTCCAGAGAGTGGGCAAGCAGGGCTTGAGAACTTGCCCCAGGCTACCGGCCTCCCAGCTGCAGAAGAAAAGGGCTTTGATTCTTCCCCTGCCTGTGCAGTATGCATGCCAGATTCACACTCTCCCCTGAGTTCTGGCCAAGAGGCTTCTTGCACAGGTCAAAGTGTTACAAAGTTCAGCTGGAGACTTCTTTCTCCCTGTGGTGTTTTCCCTATGCCTCCGGCTGCCCTCCGGAAGGATCCCTGTGGTGCCAGGCAGGAATGGCCTGCTTGGGGACCCAGTGAGTTCCCAGGGCCTTTCCTGCTGCTTCCTCCACCCCTGTATTTTGCTCACTTCTGTAAGTTGACTCAGCTCCAGCTAAGGTCGGAAACTTCTCCTGCAGACTCCACCTTCAGTTTCCCCAGTGAGAGTGTGTTCGGGAGCAGAGGATCTCCCTTTCCCACTTCAGCAGTTTGGGCACTTATGGTATTTAGGGTGTCTCTCAGGTCCTGCAGGAGCAGCCTGCTTCCTTCAGAGGGTCTGTGGTCTGTGGGTCGTCATGGGATTTCTGGTTTGTTCTTGTACTCATTCTGGAGCTAAAATTCATAATGTGAGCCTCCACACACTGCTCTGTCCATCTGAGTTGGAGTTGCAATCTAGTCCTGTCTCCTGTCTGCCATGATGATCTCCAGACATTTTCTTAATTAAATAAATGTAGCAGATGCCAATGTAATCGATTGAATGGTTTTAATAATGGAAGTGAAAGTAGAACTTTGTGTGTGTGTGTGTGTGTGTATGTATACGTGTGTCAGCAGGGCTACAATTTCTAATAACAACTTCTAGTACTTTCTTCATCAACCAAGATGGACCAGATTATGTTTTAATAACTAACAATATCCTACGCTCAATGAGTTAAGGAATACATTTATATTTATTGCTCATTTTATATATCCATGATAGATTGTCTTGCCCTTTCAACCTTGCTGTCCTCAGCCTGGAACCCAGACTGATGGAGCAGCCACAGTCTAGAATAATGCTGGTCATTATGGCAGAAAACAAAGATCATGATGGATTGTATGCTGTCTTTGTAGCTTTCATTTGGAGGTGTCACACCATTAACACTGATATTTTTTTCAGGATAAGTTACATGGCCGGTCAAACTCCAAGGGAGTAGGAAAATAAAATACTACCATATGCTCCAAAAATAATAATAAATATTTTCTAAAGAGCACTGATGACTACTCAAATATTGTCTCCAGAGACGATTGTAAGATCTTAAGAGGAGCACTAAGAAACAGTAGTATGCCTAGAGGAATGTGACCTAGACAGGAAAAATATGTATATCAATTGTATGATTAATTTAATTAAGGTTTTACCAAAAATGAAAATGCATAGTTATGATTCCCAAATACATGACATTATGTGGAATAAAATATCCAGGTAAGCCAAAAGAGAGGTATGGGCTGTATGTCATCCAGAAAGGACATGTTTCATCTGATAATATTAAATTTATAATACTCTTTTAAACTCTGTGATACCAAGAAAAATAGTTTTGTAGACTGAATTCGTATAACTGCCAGTTTGGAAGACATGCAAATTATCTTAGAAATAATTTCCCCTTTTGTTTGTTTTCATCTCCCTTCTCTGGACCTTCTCCATCGCCATTTGTTCAAATTTGTTTTTTGCTTTGTTTTACTTTGCTATTCATTTTAATATGTTTGAGACTTATGGTTATGTTGAGTAATTTTAAATCACATCAGCTTTTCATATATACCTAAGTAACTCCTAAAATGATTACAAAAACTGAAAACCTAAGATAAGTGTAAAAGAGGAAAAAAAAATCATTCGTACAGTAGTTCAAAATTGTTGAGAAATATTGTGCCAGGAACTGTGTGCTAAATATTTTATTTTCACTTTTCAGTGAAATCGGGGTTTGAATATATTGCACATGAAATAGTCAAAGATTAATGAAGAATGATAATAACAAATGCTGGACAATGTGTGTGCTATAAGAAAACCAACAAAGGCTTACCTGTCACTTTATGAAGTAAACACTGAACTGAGGGGAAGAAGGGAACAAAGTGCAATTGAGAATACATTTCAGAGCAGACGGTTACTTTCTGGTCCTCTAACTTTGGTAAAAACAGGGACAAAGGCAAAAGTTGAGAGGGTAAAAGTAGTCTGATGCCAATTAACTAATGGCTGTCAAGCATCTAGAGGAAATCCAAGCTATCCAAAAATGAAGCAAGGGACTGTGTACAAGGCATTGGGACTATGACTTGTATTTATGAAAAAAATGAGGTAATACTGGTTTTCTAAAATGTATCACGTATTGGACTGCTACTAAGTTTAATATTCCTTACTTTTAGAAAAAGAAAATGACAAGATCAAAGTGGCAAGGAATTGTTCAGGAATCACTTCAGTTTGGATGGCTTGTAACATAAAGAATGAAACAGTTCAGTTCAGATGAAGCTGATTTTTTTTCTCCTTCACATCTATGGCTTCTCAATCCTTCTCTAGTTTTCCATATTTTTAAAACTGGCAGCCCTCTTTGCTTATATTTACCCATCAGATTACTGGTATTGAAAAGCGAAGAACATTTAGAGCCATTTTGAGAAAATAAAGGAGAGGTGATAATAATGAATAGACTTCCACTCTCTGGTGTCTATAATAAATCCCAAAGGCAAGAATTTATAGAAAATAAGAAGTAATGTGTCATAATGAGACATCTACCCTCTTGATTAGGGAATGTCTCTTACTATTCTGTTGTTGAAAGCAATGCACAATGTTTTAATAAGTTCATTCGTCTTTCATTTTCTGAAGCTATTTTTCTTGCTCTGGGTAGCATGAGTTAATATTTAACAAAACACCTGCCTTGCTCTTGCAAATTTAGTGGACAGACACTAGGGAATGACAGAATTGGATGTAGGATATGCTGAGGCAGGACGAAGTGTAACTAAAACACAGTCTATGAAGTCACTTCTTTTTTACTATTATTCCTGTTTTCAAAGTGCTTTGATTTAATTTGCAATCACTACCACTTTTTTTTTTTTCAAATTTACTGAAAAGATTCATGAATTCATGATGTATGAAAGATTGTTTTGCCAATGAATGGAGAAAACATTGCCTTGGTTTCCTCTGATTCTCTGTCTGCCTATTGATAAAATATTGATATTGAGAAGCAGGTTCAATACCTGTGTTACAATATATCTGTCTCAAAACAACATTTACAGTTTTCATTTATGTTTCAGAGAAATAACAATCTTACCTATTACATATTCAAAGCATATAACATAAGGTAAGCCATATTAATGTAAAAAGAGCAAGTTAAGTTTTATTCTGAAATTGTAAGAT
>NW_016808207.1:123595-142804 GCF_001698545.2 Rhinopithecus bieti
ACCAGTTAAGATTTGAGATCCAAGTGATCCTTTAGAAGGGCCATGTGGTTAGTGTGGGGGAGTGCTCCAGTTTCTTCTTTAGAATCTGCTGTGTATCATTCCGTTAAGAAGTTTGACTTGTTGCAGTATATTAGTGTGCATGGCTATATATGACCTTAAAGTATGGGGCAAAGAACAGCTCATTCTAGGCTAAATAAAATTTTAATGGCAGTTCCCTGGATTACTTGAATTACCACATACCTAAATTCACTTAATAGTAGTAAATCTAGGTTTAGAAGATTATACTCTATTTGATATCTAGTCCATTGCATTATCCAGTATAATGTGTCTAAATATGGTAGCCCAAAAAGAATTCATACCTTGAGAGTTAGAGAGAAAACACTTTTGTAAAAACCCAAGATCATTAGCTTTGCGTATTAATTATGTATCTAATATTGTATCCCCATAAAAGGCCTTAATTTGAACATTTAATTTTCTATTTATATGTTTTACAGTATCTGAAAGTTCAAACTCTTCTTCTAAAGAACAAAATCGCCTTACATGACTACAAACAAAATCTAATATAAGAAACTTTGCAATGCATCTGTTTCTATGTAAACCTTGAAGTGTTTTACTACAGTCTTATACATATTAAAAGTATGAGATCAGAGAAAAGTGACATTTGAAAATCATTTTTTCTAACCACATCTGATCAGATTTTCCTAGGCTGATGTGAAATATCATAAAGAATCATGTTCACTTGAATCAGTCATGTTGTATTATGTTATTGTCTTCTAATCCAAAATAAATGAATGCAATGAAATTGAGCATGACATAAGGGAAGAGAGTAGCCAGAAAATTTAGAAACATTGCAGTAAGAAACAGTGAGACAATAGAATTATAGTCCACTGGGTAAAATGCCTATCTGGTTATGCTTAAGAAAACTTTACTTTCTTCAAACTGTGAGGAAGAAAAAAAATGTAACACTAAAAGAAAGTGCCAAGAGTCAGAACTATAATTCTGTCTAGATATGATTATCAAGTCAAAAACCATTCACTGATCATCTACTGACTACTGTGTGTCAGTCATCATGGACTTTATTCATTAAACCTTGAACTAGAATCCTTACTTATTTGTACTACAGTTATTTTTTTAAAAAATAACACAACAAATAAATAATCAGGAGAAACCTTCTCTGGGTATAAAGAAAGACAAATTAAAACCTAAAAACAAGAGGCCCCACAGGCACCAAAAACTCTAAGCAAGAATATAGAATTTATTATTTTCAGAATATATTATTTTCCGTGATTTTTCATAAGATTCGTATGAACAGTTTTGATGAGTAGTGAATGTACATCTATATGCATTTAATGTCAACATTATATATTATGTGCACGAAATAAGTTTGTCATTGCTAGTTGAGGCAACAAAAAAGAATGCCATGAAAAATCACTGTTTGCAGTTCTGTCAAATAAGTGAATCACTTCTCTAATAACCAACACTTCATTTTGTGAATTTTCATGACCATTAATACATTTCAGTTAATTTGACTCTTCTAAATATTTTTGAAATGCATAGTGGAGGGGAGAACTTTCAAAGGGTTTATATAGATCAACCTCTTTGCATGGCCAGGTAATATGTGGAGTTTGATTTTTTTTATAACTTGTATTTTAATTTTGTGAGTACATAGTACATGTATATATTTATGGGGCACATGAAATGTTTTAATACAGGCATGCAATGTGTAATAATCACAACATGGAAAAGGCGGTATCCATTTCCTCAAGGATTTATATTTAGTGTTATCAACAATCCAATTATACTCTTTTAGTTATTTTCAATGTACAATTATTATTGAAAATAGAAACCCGCTTGTGTTATCAAATGTTAGGTGTTATCCATTCATTCTATTTTGGTACCCATTAATAATCCCCACCTCCTCCAAACCCCCCTACTATACTTCTCAGCCTCTGGTAACCATCCTTCTACTCTCTATCTGCATGTATTCAGTTGTTTTGATTTTATATCCTACAAATAAGTGAGAATATGTGATGTTTGTCTTTTGTGCTTGGCTTATTTCACTTAACATAATGATCTCTAGTTCCATTCTTGTTATTGCAAATAACTGAATATCATTTATTTATGGTTAAATAGTACTCCATTGTGTATAAGTACCGTCTTTTCTTTATCCATTAATCTGTTGATGGTCACTTAGGTTGCTTCAAACCTTGACTATTGTGAACAGTGCTGCAACAAACATGGGAGTGTAGATGTCTCTTTGACATACTGATTTCCTTTCTTTTAGGTATATAGCCAGCAGTGGATTTGCTGGATCATATAGTAGAAATTGTTCCCCATAGCAGTTACACTAATTTACATTTCCACCAACAGTGTACAAGTGTTCCCTTTTTTGCACATCTTCACCAGCATTTACTGTTATCTGTCTTTGGATAGAAGCCATTTTGATTGGGGTGAGAAAGCATCTTGTAGTATTAATTTGCATATCTCTGATGATCAGTGCTATTGAGCACCATTTCATATGCCTGTTTGACATTCGTATGTCTTCTCTTCTGAAATATCTGTTCACATATTTGCCCGTTTTATATTGGATTATCAGATTTTTTCCTAGCTTTTATATATTCTGATTATTAATCTCTTGTCAGATGGATACTTTGCAAATATTTTCTCCTGTTCTGTAGGTTGCCTCTTGACTTTGTTGATTGTATTCTTTGTTATGCAGAAACTTTTAAACTTGATGTGATTCTTTTGTCCATTTTGACTTTGGTTGCCTGTGCTTCTGGGGTATTGCTCAAAATTTTACCCAGACCTACGTCCTGGAGATTTTCCCCAATATTTTCGGGTAGTAGTTTCATAGTTTCAGGTCCTATATTTGTCTTTAATCTATTTTGATTTGATTTTGTATACGGGGAGAGATAAGGGTGCAGTTTCATTCTTCTGCATATGGATATCCCACTGTAAGCACACAAATTCATTTCTGGGTTCTCTATTCTCTTCCCTAGTCTATGTGTCCGTTTTAATGCCAGCACCATCCTGTTTCGGTTAGTATAGCTTTGTAGTATAACTTGAAGTCAGGTAATGTGATTCCTCCAGTTTTATTATTTTGCTTAGGATGGATTTGACTATTCTGCATCTTTTGTGGCCCCATATAAATTTTAGGATAGTTTTATTTTCTACATCTGTGAAGAATGTCATTGGTATTTTGATAAGGATTGTTTTGAATCTGTGAATTACTTTGGGTAGTATGAACATTTTAAAGATGTTTATTTTTTCCAATCCATGAACATGGAGTATGTTTCTAATTTTGGTGTCCTCTTCACTTTCTTTCATCAGTGTTTCATTGTTTTCATTATAGAAATTTTTTAATTCTTTAGTTAATTAAGTTCATTCCTAGTTACTTAATTTTATGTGTGGTTATTGTAAATGAGATTAGTTTTTGATTTCTATTTCAGATTGTTCACNACAGATTTTGTGCTAAACTGTATGATAAATTAAGTTGAAAATTTTCAAAGGAAATTTATGCTGTGTATGTACAGGCATCAAATCAACAGTTTTGACCAAACTGTATACACCTCCTTAATAATGATTCTATACTTCACCACACTTGACACAATATTGGACTCAGATCACTTTTTTTTTGATTGATATTAATTCAACCCTCACTAAAATTTAATTATAAGGTTTGAGCAAAAATCTCATTACTCTTCTGTGCCTCAGATTGCGTCTACATACCACTGTCATGAACAGAAGAATAGTGACAAAGTTCACTGATTCATCTGGCTTCAACCAGTTAAGATTTGAGATCCAAGTGATCCTTTAGAAGGGCCATGTGGTTAGTGTGGGGGAGTGCTCCAGTTTCTTCTTTAGAATCTGCTGTGTATCATTCCGTTAAGAAGTTTGACTTGTTGCAGTATATTAGTGTGCATGGCTATATATGACCTTAAAGTATGGGGCAAAGAACAGCTCATTCTAGGCTAAATAAAATTTTAATGGCAGTTCCCTGGATTACTTGAATTACCACATACCTAAATTCACTTAATAGTAGTAAATCTAGGTTTAGAAGATTATACTCTATTTGATATCTAGTCCATTGCATTATCCAGTATAATGTGTCTAAATATGGTAGCCCAAAAGAATTCATACCTTGAGAGTTAGAGAGAAAACACTTTTGTAAAACCCAAGATCATTAGCTTTGCGTATTAATTATGTATCTAATATTGTATCCCCATAAAAGGCCTTAATTTGAACATTTAATTTTCTATTTATATGTTTTACAGTATCTGAAAGTTCAAACTCTTCTTCTAAAGAACAAAATCGCCTTACATGACTACAAACAAAATCTAATATAAGAAACTTTGCAATGCATCTGTTTCTATGTAAACCTTGAAGTGTTTTACTACAGTCTTATACATATTAAAAGTATGAGATCAGAGAAAAGTGACATTTGAAAATCATTTTTTCTAACCACATCTGATCAGATTTTCCTAGGCTGATGTGAAATATCATAAAGAATCATGTTCACTTGAATCAGTCATGTTGTATTATGTTATTGTCTTCTAATCCAAAATAAATGAATGCAATGAAATTGAGCATGACATAAGGGAAGAGAGTAGCCAGAAAATTTAGAAACATTGCAGTAAGAAACAGTGAGACAATAGAATTATAGTCCACTGGGTAAAATGCCTATCTGGTTATGCTTAAGAAAACTTTACTTTCTTCAAACTGTGAGGAAGAAAAAAAATGTAACACTAAAAGAAAGTGCCAAGAGTCAGAACTATAATTCTGTCTAGATATGATTATCAAGTCAAAAACCATTCACTGATCATCTACTGACTACTGTGTGTCAGTCATCATGGACTTTATTCATTAAACCTTGAACTAGAATCCTTACTTATTTGTACTACAGTTATTTTTTTAAAAAATAACACAACAAATAAATAATCAGGAGAAACCTTCTCTGGGTATAAAGAAAGACAAATTAAAACCTAAAAACAAGAGGCCCCACAGGCACCAAAAACTCTAAGCAAGAATATAGAATTTATTATTTTCAGAATATATTATTTTCCGTGATTTTTCATAAGATTCGTATGAACAGTTTTGATGAGTAGTGAATGTACATCTATATGCATTTAATGTCAACATTATATATTATGTGCACGAAATAAGTTTGTCATTGCTAGTTGAGGCAACAAAAAAGAATGCCATGAAAAATCACTGTTTGCAGTTCTGTCAAATAAGTGAATCACTTCTCTAATAACCAACACTTCATTTTGTGAATTTTCATGACCATTAATACATTTCAGTTAATTTGACTCTTCTAAATATTTTTGAAATGCATAGTGGAGGGGAGAACTTTCAAAGGGTTTATATAGATCAACCTCTTTGCATGGCCAGGTAATATGTGGAGTTTGATTTTTTTTATAACTTGTATTTTTAATTTTTGTGAGTACATAGTACATGTATATATTTATGGGGCACATGAAATGTTTTAATACAGGCATGCAATGTGTAATAATCACAACATGGAAAAGGCGGTATCCATTTCCTCAAGGATTTATATTTAGTGTTATCAACAATCCAATTATACTCTTTTAGTTATTTTTCAATGTACAATTATTATTGAAAATAGAAACCCGCTTGTGTTATCAAATGTTAGGTGTTATCCATTCATTCTATTTTTGGTACCCATTAATAATCCCCACCTCCTCCAAACCCCCCTACTATACTTCTCAGCCTCTGGTAACCATCCTTCTACTCTCTATCTGCATGTATTCAGTTGTTTTGATTTTTATATCCTACAAATAAGTGAGAATATGTGATGTTTGTCTTTTTGTGCTTGGCTTATTTCACTTAACATAATGATCTCTAGTTCCATTCTTGTTATTGCAAATAACTGAATATCATTTATTTATGGTTAAATAGTACTCCATTGTGTATAAGTACCGTCTTTTCTTTATCCATTAATCTGTTGATGGTCACTTAGGTTGCTTCAAACCTTGACTATTGTGAACAGTGCTGCAACAAACATGGGAGTGTAGATGTCTCTTTGACATACTGATTTCCTTTCTTTTAGGTATATAGCCAGCAGTGGATTTGCTGG
Source organism: Rhinopithecus bieti (assembly GCF_001698545.2). Lineage (NCBI taxonomy): Eukaryota > Metazoa > Chordata > Mammalia > Primates > Cercopithecidae > Rhinopithecus > Rhinopithecus bieti. The sequence goes on from NW_016808207.1 coordinate 129,693, forward strand.
ATCATATAGTAGAAATTGTTCCCCATAGCAGTTACACTAATTTACATTTCCACCAACAGTGTACAAGTGTTCCCTTTTTTGCACATCTTCACCAGCATTTACTGTTATCTGTCTTTGGATAGAAGCCATTTTGATTGGGGTGAGAAAGCATCTTGTAGTATTAATTTGCATATCTCTGATGATCAGTGCTATTGAGCACCATTTCATATGCCTGTTTGACATTCGTATGTCTTCTCTTCTGAAATATCTGTTCACATATTTGCCCGTTTTTATATTGGATTATCAGATTTTTTCCTAGCTTTTTATATATTCTGATTATTAATCTCTTGTCAGATGGATACTTTGCAAATATTTTCTCCTGTTCTGTAGGTTGCCTCTTGACTTTGTTGATTGTATTCTTTGTTATGCAGAAACTTTTAAACTTGATGTGATTCTTTTTGTCCATTTTGACTTTGGTTGCCTGTGCTTCTGGGGTATTGCTCAAAAATTTTTACCCAGACCTACGTCCTGGAGATTTTCCCCAATATTTTCGGGTAGTAGTTTCATAGTTTCAGGTCCTATATTTGTCTTTAATCTATTTTGATTTGATTTTTGTATACGGGGAGAGATAAGGGTGCAGTTTCATTCTTCTGCATATGGATATCCCACTGTAAGCACACAAATTCATTTCTGGGTTCTCTATTCTCTTCCCTAGTCTATGTGTCCGTTTTAATGCCAGCACCATCCTGTTTCGGTTAGTATAGCTTTGTAGTATAACTTGAAGTCAGGTAATGTGATTCCTCCAGTTTTATTATTTTTGCTTAGGATGGATTTGACTATTCTGCATCTTTTGTGGCCCCATATAAATTTTAGGATAGTTTTATTTTCTACATCTGTGAAGAATGTCATTGGTATTTTGATAAGGATTGTTTTGAATCTGTGAATTACTTTGGGTAGTATGAACATTTTAAAGATGTTTATTTTTTCCAATCCATGAACATGGAGTATGTTTCTAATTTTTGGTGTCCTCTTCACTTTCTTTCATCAGTGTTTCATTGTTTTCATTATAGAAATTTTTTAATTCTTTAGTTAATTAAGTTCATTCCTAGTTACTTAATTTTATGTGTGGTTATTGTAAATGAGATTAGTTTTTGATTTCTATTTCAGATTGTTCACTGTTGGCATACCAATGGTACTGATTTTTGTAACAAAATTTATAATTTGATAATGAAATATAAATGTGGTGATAATTCATGATTTTTGTAAATCATCAGCCCTAGATATTCGTTTATGTCACACCATATTTTTTAGTAAAATCAAAGACAAGTAACAAATATAGTACTTCAGCACTTGCAAAATGCACTTTAACATTTTTATCTCAAACTTCACATCACATATTTATAAACTGTTTTAAGTTTTCATTTATTTTTTCCTGGTGAAAAAAATAGATCGAAAAGATTGGAACTATTAGTAATAGAGCTTCCTTGACCAATGTTTTGCAAACTGTAAGTGGAAGTACATTCGTGAGTTTTGCAATAAATTAAATGGGCTGCAACCAGCAACCTAAAAAACTAAAAAGAAATAGAATAAAACTGTCATAAAGCATTTCACACAATCAAAGGTATTTTTTCTTTTTAATTTATCTTTTATTTTAAGTTTAGGGGTATATAGTGCAGGTATGTTATATAGCTAAATCTGTTCATGGGGTTTGTTGTACAGATTATTTTGTCACCCAGGTATTAAGCCTAATACCCATTAGTTATTTTTCCTCATCCTCTCTCTCCTCCCATCCTCCATACTCTGAAAGGCACCAGCATGTACTGTTCCCCTCTATGTGTTCACATGATCTCATCATTTAACGTCAACTTATAAGTGAGAACATGCGGTATTTGTTTTTCTGTTTGTGTGTTAGTTTGCTCCATCTATCTTCCTGCAGAGGACATGATCTCATTCTTTCTTATGGCTTCATAGCATTCCATGGTGTATATGTACCATATTTGCATATTCAGTCTACTGCTGATGGGCATTTAGGTTGATTACGTGCCTTTGCTATGATGAGTAGTGCTTCAGTGAACATATGCATGCACGTGTCTTTATGGTTGAATAATTTATATTCTTTTGGGAATATACCCAGATATGGGATTCCTGGGTTGAATGCTTGGTCTGTTTTCAGTTCTGTGAGGAATCACCATACTGCTTTCCACAATGGCTGAATTAATCTACACTCCCACAAACAGCATATAAGAATTCCTTTTTCTCTACAACCTCCACAACATCTGTTGTTTTTGGAGTTTTTATAATAGCGATTCTGACTGGTAGAGATGGTATCTCATTGTGGCTTTGATTTATGTTTCTCTAATAATCAGTGACATTGAGCTTTTTTGTATATGATTGTTGGCCCACTGTATGTCTTCTTTTGAAAAGTATCTGTTCAGGTACTTTTCCCACGTTTTAATTAGGTTGATTATTTTTTGCTTATTGAATTGTTTCTTATAGATTGTGTATATTAGACTTTTGCTTGATGCACAGATTGCAAATATTTTCTCCCATCCTGTAGAGTGTCTGCTTACTCTGTTGATAGTTTCATTTCCTGTGCAGAAGCTCTGTCATTTAATTATATCCAATTTGTCAACTTTTGCTTTTGTTGCAATTGCTTTAGATGTCTTTGTCATGAAATCTTTGACCATTCTTATGCCTCAATTGGTATGACTTAGGTTGTCTTCCAGGGTTTTTATAGTATGGGGCTTTACATTTAAGTCTTTAATCCATCTTGAGTTAATTTTTGTATACAGTGTAAGAAAGGGCTCCAGTTTCAATCTTCTGCATATGGCTAGCCAGTTATCCCAGTACCACTTATTCAGTAGGGAGTCTTTTCTTATTGCTTGTTTTCATAAGCTTTCTTGAAGACAAGATAGTTGTAGGTGTGCAGTCTTAGTCTTATATCTGGGTTGTCTAGTGTGTTCCACTGGTCTATGTGTCTGGTTTTGGAGCTTTATCCCACTGTTTTAGTTACTGTAGACCTGTAGTATGGTTTGAAGTTGAATAGTGTGATCCTTTCAGCTTTGTTCTTTTGCTTAGAATTGCTTTGGACATTCAGGTTCTTTTGGTTCTATACAACAAACCATTCAAAAGATCAATGAAGTCAGGAACTGCGTTTTTTTGAAAAAATTGATATAATAGATAAACCATTAGCTAGAATAATAAAAAGAAAAGAGAGAAGATCCAAATAAATACAATTAGAAACAAGAAGGATACTACCATTGACCCCACAGAAACACATATAACCACCAGAGAATATGAATTCCTCCATGCATGTGAACTAGAAAATGAAGAAAAAATTCACAAATTTCTAGGCACATACACCCTCCTAAGACTGAACTTGAAAGAAATCAAATCCCTGAGTCGACCAATAATGAGCTCAGAAATTGAGGCAGTGATAAATAGCTTACCAACCAAAAAATGATACCAGAACTAGAGGGATTCACAGTCGAATTCTACCAGATGTTCAAACAAGAGCTGGTACCATTCTCACTGAAACTATTCAAAAACACTGACGAGGAGGGACATACCAAAACCTGGCAGAGACAAAAAACAAAACAAAAACAAGCAAACAAAAAACCTTCAGGCCAATATCCTTGTTGAGTATCAATGCAAAAATCCTTAACAAAATACTGGCAAATCTAATCCAGCAGCAGATCAAAAAGCCACACCTTCATGTTAAAAACTGTTAGTAATCTAGGTATTCAAGGAACATACCTCAAAATAATATGAGCTGCCTAACATCATACTGAGTAGCGAAAAGCTGGAAGCAGTCCCCTTGAAAACCAGCAGAAGAGAAGAGTGCTTTCTCTCACCACTCCTATTGAGCATAATATTGGAAGTCCTATCGCTTCTCGGCCTTTTGGCTAAGATCAAGTGTAGTATTGGAAGTCCTGGCCAGAACAATCAGGCAAGAGAAAAGAATAAAGAGCTGCCAAATAAGAAGCTAAACTATCCCTGTTTGCACATGACATGATCTCATATTTAGAAAATCACATAGTTTCAGCCTAACAGTTCCTTAAACTGATAAACAACTTCAGGAAAATCTCAGGATAAAGAATTAATGCATAAAAAAATCACTAGCATTCCTATACACCAACAACAGTCAAGCCAAGAGCCAAATCAGGAACACAATCCCATTCACAATTCTCACAAAAAGATAAAATGCCTAGGAATACAGCTAGGCAGGGAGGTGAAAGATCTCTACAAAGAGGACTACAAAACACTGCTCAAGTAAATCAGAGATGATGCAAACTAATGGAAAAACAGTCTATGCTCATGGATAGGAAGAATCAATGTTGTTAAAATGTCCATACTGCTCAAGGCAATTTACAGATTCAATGTTATTCTCATTAAACTATCATTGACATTCTTCACAGAACTAAAAAAAAAAAAAAAAAAACTTTTTTAAAAATTCATGTAGAAGGGTATTTCCCCATTAAAAAATACTGTTTTTTCTTGTTATGTGTGTGCATATAGATTTTTTATGTAAGAATATATTTATTATTGTTTTTTATCATGGGCCAAAGTTAAAAAGAAATGTTAAAGCTACTGTCCCCAGGCTATGTAAAGCATGTTCCATTATCCATAGATCTCATGGTCCATTGGAATGTGAACCTCAGCCCTGGGGGCAAAGGTGTTTTATAATAAAGATCTTTCATGCTTGCTCTTGCCTCTTTTTGAGAACAGTGACAGACAATGAGAGTGAATCAGAGGGCGGATGTGCCCCAGGGGTGTTAAGTCATTTTTAAATAGTCAACAGATAAACGTCATCTATTTTTACATGCTCTTTCAGACACCTTTCACCTCCCACTGCAACCACTCATGTCCTATGGGAGCAGCTGGGTAGGCAGTGCGGCAAACTCTGCCATTTACAAGTGAGGGAGAGAGAGCAACTGGGATTTTTGATGCTAAGAAGGTGCCCTGCGAGTCACTTACACTTATATCTCTGCTAATTTTAAAAAGCCTATGTTGTCTAAAAAACTGGTCAGATTTTGGGATCTCACTGCTTCTTGTGATTTGAACTCAATTAGCAGGAGTGTTACGTATGAGCCATGTTTACCTAAGTTTAAACTGAAAATAACCCCCCCCCAACCACACAACTGGTGCCTTAATAAGGCTAAATTTCATTTTTATTAAGAGCCAAGTATTTTTGTATTTCCTGTCAAACGAAAGTTCCCATAGATTTTTTAATGTAATATTATCAATGAGATCATTATCGTTCTTCTCCTAGTCTAGAAAAAGTAATCATTTTTGAGACCAGCATCATGCATTGCTTTGGAGAGAATCAAGATAATTCAAATTTTCTAAATAACCAGATGAGCTGATTTTCCTTTAAGTATAGCTATTTTCCTAAATTGTGACTTGCCTGTCATGAACACTTAACACTTTCTTGTTGCTTACCAAGACATATGACCATTTTGGTTTCCATGTGCAGCAAGGTCAGTTGTGTTCGCTCTAAAACTTCTTATCTGTATTTAAAGTATCTGTGAATTAAACAACTACCTTTTCACAGCGTGATCTTTTTTTTTTTTTAGTATAGGTTTCCAATTAATACTATATTTTGATTTAGTAGCCACATGATTGAATTGTTCTCTATTGTTTCTGTATGTTTACCTTATAGCTCGATTATCTTTTTTCATATGTAAGGGTGCTCAAAGAGAACCTCACACAATTTTTGGTCTACAGGCTGATATTTTGTTTCTTGCCGCATATACTCACATAAGGTTATAGGATAACATGAAGATTATAACTTTTTCCTGTATAGGGAAGCATAGCACGCAAAAACTATGGGAGTTAACTCATTAGTATCGTAACAGTTAAAATACATTTTCAAAGGGTCCTTGAGAAAACCCTATAATGGAAATATTAGCATTTGTAACTATGTTAGAATATGTTTAATTTTTTTTCTCAGTGGTCCTTGGATTCCTACTGCTTACTTTGAAAAATCCATTCCCTTAATTGCCAAAATGAAAATAAGGATCCTTGATTCTTACAGCTTCATTTAATTCACTTTAGTCCTTCCATTTTATAAAAATTAAAGTCCATAAGAATCATGTGTGCTGCTGCATTTTAACCAAAAATATATGTTTCAATGTAAAACTCAAAATATTGCCCTTCTTAATGAAGGTGACTTAAAAAGAATAGGAAAAAGCTTTGAGATGCCTGGAATTCTCTGCAAAAAAAGGAATAAAATTATTTAGAAAAAGAAACTAAGATGTGTGTAGGGGTATGAACTTTCTTATTATATCCTTGGTCACCCAGAGCTTAAGAAATTGCAATTTTACAAGTGAACGTTATTTCATATCAAAAGGCAACACTATAAATTAGTGAGGTAATGTACTTGAGGCATGAATAGGTGTTGTCCAATAGATGTAAATTTTGCCAAACAGGAAGAACATTGTCCAGAAAATCTCCCAAACTAACTAACGTACTACAAAGGAGAATAAATCAAACAAAATAAGAGTGGATCCATTACCCTTTCCTTCCTGCACAGGGAAGATTAAAAGCCCAGACATTTTCATCTTGAAATATTTCTAAATCAAGTCTTCAGACCTAATAGGAGATGCAACCAATAATAGTTTATATGAAATTCAGGGAAATATAAATATTCATTCGTTGTGTGAAAAACCAATATCAACAAATACAAGCTTAAAATACCCACTAATAGACGTAAATGCATACGCCCTATGCCAAGTATTATTCACTTTAAAAAATTGAAAGTTTATTCCACTTTATTTGTAGAATAAACAAACACAAAGAAAATTCATTCTGAATTCCCTGTGACTAGATTCAGTGACATCATTTTAAATATTGGCCAAAAAAGTGGAGCGAAGAACCAAAGAACTCAAAAAAGAATGCTGTTTTAATGACGTTTCTTAAATACAGTCCAACTGAAAAAAAAAACAACTAGATTTTGTTTAGTTGTGTAAGCATGTTCCTGATCTCAGGTACTATGCAGTCCATGCATCTCAGCATATCTGGCTTAAATAAAAGAGTAAATACAAGTCATTTGTCCCTCTTATCTGTATAAAAAGAATACTAAACATGAAGAATAAGAGAGAGCCCATATATTCCAAATCCCTCACTCATAATAGAGAAGAAAATTAAAAGTTCAGGGAGGAAAAAGTGGCCTCTTCAAGACTGCCCAGCTAGTTAATTGACATAGGCCAAGACTAGAAATCCAGGTATCCCTAATATTCAATCCGCGTTTTTTCTCTAATGTAATAACAGTATCTCTTTACCAGTGTTCACTAGTACAACTGGAAAAATTGGATTCCATCTCATTGTTTGCATTAGGGCACGAAACACATTTTTAAGTGAAATCACTGTGTCTCTTTCAAATGCCATTCTTAGACTTCTTTTTTATAAACTTTTTGTCTTATCCTTCCAAAAGTCATTAATCAAGCCATTGATTGATGCTTAAAGTAATGCAAGTGCCGCTATTACATATTCAATATTAATAAAATCATGCATGCAACCTAGTAGATTCTACATACACAACACAAATTTCCGACATTCCCTTATGCTATCCAAAATCTGAAATTTTCATGGAAGTATTCATCCAACTTTTTTTAGCGCTATGGATTCCCTAAGGCATCCATTCTCTACTATTTCTTCTTAAAGAACACTGGTTCTACTGCCTTATTTTAGGTTATCCATAACACTTTTAAATACAATTTTATTTAGTTTTCAAAATGGGATAAGATTTTAATAAGTGGAATTAGACTTTTAAAAAGTATTTTCCTGGAGTTGTTTAGGGACAAAATCTTCAGGACTACCTATTGTGATGTCCTCAGTTTCCAGAGAAGAAAACTAGAAATCCAGAGAGAAGTAACTTGCTCAACATGGTAGTATAAGGAAGAATCTCTTCTGAGGATACCTGTGTTTTACTCACTGCATCCCAATGTTTTAAGCGCTATTGACTAAGTATGGTATTTGTGATGTAGAATTAGCAGGAATGCCAATATGCCGACCTTGCCAAAGCAAAGTATTTCAGATTTTATCAGGTCAAATTCTCACTTACGAGCTCAGTTTTGTAAGGTACATATTAATAAACGCATGCTAAAGTGCCATCTATGAAGTAAGTATTTAATAAAATTTTGGACAACATTTTTTATTCTCTTATGCTGTATTTGAAATAGCTTTGTTTCCCTGGCACAGATGGGACTGTAAACTACCTAGGGATATTTTAAATTCATGTGCACGATCACTAAATTTTATCAGGCATAAACATAATATCACAGTGTCTCTTGGGAAACACGCTAATGTTAATATTTTTCCACAAGTAGATCAGTAGCACTGTCTTCAGTAATGGAAGATTGCATAATCTGAGCTAGTATATCATATTTGAAAATGAGAAAAAATTGAAATGAATTGACTTTTGAGATAGTAAATTTCTAAAAATAGCCACTAATTTGCTTGCATAGAGCTTAAAATATGTCATCTGACTCTCCTTTGTATTTAACTGATATTTATTAAGACCATTTTGATTTAGAGTCTGTTTCTGAGTGTCACGTGGAGATAAAAATAAACAAACACACCCTATATGCTTACAAAGTGTGCACCTTTCTTGTAAACTTATACTGCGTGTATGTGGGAATAAAACTGCTCTGTAGAACTTGTGTGAGTTAAATCTGCTATTATATTCTATCATTTCCTTTGTATTCACTTCTATTCATTAATAGTATATTCCTAAAAAGTAGCACCAGGGACCTCCTAAGTACTCAGAACATTTGGGTTTGCTGTTATCATTATTAAATACTTAACCATGTTAAAATTATGTAGTGTAATATAACAAATGTCCATGTACCCAGAACACAAAATTTTAAAATATCAACCTCGTAGTATTTCTATAATATTAAATAACTTAATACAGATAAAGTGTTTTGAAAAGTGCTAAACACTAAATGCTGAAGAAACATTAATGAATATGATGATATCATCTTCATTTGCTGTATTTTCTTGTGATATTTTAAGGAGAAATAAAACATTCTTACAAGTAAAGATCCCACTGTTAGCATCCCAAATCCATGTTCTTATAAATTACCACGTGTGTATATGTTTTCTATAAATAACAAAGTACTTTTGACATTTTAAACTTATATAAGTAATATAACAATGTAATATACTTCTGTGCTTTTAAAAATTGGCATCATGGTTTTGCTATCTACCCATATTCAAATGGATGGTAGATACATAATACAGAGAGAGAGAGATACGAAGATAAAGCTGATTTACTCTGTGAACCCGATGGTATTCCATATCCTATGCATCAAATTGCTATTGGTTAATACTAGTAGTACTTTCGTGGTGTATCTTTTATTATATTTATCTGTCTTCATTACCTGTATCTGGACTGTATTTCTGCCTCTCTTTTAACAGATGCCAATAATTTTATTAGTTGTGATTACTACATAATTAGATTCATTTCTATTAATTTTCTGTTTTCTTTATCGTTTTCTCTTTGTTCTTTTTTTTCCCCCTTTCTTGTCATGTATTGAATTGACCGAATTTTCATCATTTATCTCATACATTTTTTTCCTTTCCTCTATTTGTCTGGAATTTATATTTTCTATTTCTTTCGGTGATTTTCTTTACATTTCAACAGATGCACTTAAGCTGAAATTGTTATAATTAGTCAGTGTTTATATTTTCTTTTACCCAAAGACAAAGATCTTCGAATACTTTGACTCAAATGTGTCTCTTCCAATCTTTTTCATACTATTGTCTAGCTTTCTAGGTGCACATTGTTATTAAGCTTCACAGTGATTATTATTATAATTGATTGGTACTTTTATTTACAGTTTGATTGGAACTTTTGTGTAGAGTTAACCATTACTTATTCAAATTTACCAACTAGTTTTAACAATTTCTTTCTTCATCATTACTTTTGCCTCCAAGCCCTTCATTTCTTTTTTCAAACTTAAGTACATTTTATAGTAGTAAACCTACACATTTTGTAAGTCCCAATGTTTCTTTCTGTTTTATTCTTAAATGGTACTTTAAATGAATTTATAGTTTTGGATTAAGTTATATCAGCACATTGGCCAGGTGCGGTGGCTCACGTTTGTAATCTCAGCAATTTGGGAGGCTGAGGAGGGCGGATCACTTGAGTTCAGGAGTTCGAGACCAGCCTGGCTGCGAACATGGTGAAACCCCATCTCTACTAAAAATACAAAAATTATTCTGGCATTCATTCAATGCCTGTAATTCAAGCCACTCGGGAGGCTGACGCACCAGAATCGCTTGAACTTGGGAGGCAGGGGTTGCCGTGATCCGAGATTGAGCCACTGCACTTCTGCCTGGGTGGAGACTCTGGAAAAAAAAAAAAAAAAAAGTTATATCAGTACATTGAAGAAATTATTCCATTTAATTCTGACCTTTATTTTTGTTGAAAAGAAGCCTTATGTAAGTCTACAGTTCCATTGTGGATAATTAGTCTTTTCTTTCTGGTAAACAGTATGTTTTCTTTGCATCTTTGTTATTTCCATTTTAGTGACTTGATTAGCCTAGATATAAGTTTGATGAATTTTTTTTTTTCATCTTGTTTAGTACCTAGTGTATTCCTTAATGGTAAGCAGGTTTGTCTTTTCTCAATTCTGTAACGTTCTTAGTCACTTAATTTTAGAAAATTATCTCTTTCTTATCTTCTTTAATCTGTCCTTCTGGAACTCCTACTAGATATTACTCTATTGGATTGCTTCCATATTTTTTGAATTTCTTTCTTAAATCTTTCTTATCTTTAATGCTCTATGCTGCAATTGGATCATTTTCTCAGATTTATATTCCATTCCATTAAGTATTTCTTCAACTATAGATAGTCTGATTTTTTCTTTTCCTCAAGTTTCTTACAAAAAAAAAAGCTGTATTTTGATTTTAAGAATTTTAGTTGATTTTTTTTAAATTTTTCTATGGTTTCTTGCTCTTACTTGTATTATGTATCTGTGCTTCATTTGACTCTTAATTATTCTTTCAAACATACTGTAAATCTCTTTCACTTTGTTCTATTAAATATAGTTTACATTGTACTAAATTGTATGTTTGTTTTATTTGCTTACTCTTTCTTAGTGGTTCCTTTCCATGCGTGATATATCATTTTAACTATAATCTCATCTTCAAAGTTATTATTTCTGTACGGGATTCTTCTATCTACTGGATTGTGCAGATTTGCTTCAGCTTCGTATTTGTCTCTGTCAGCCTCTAAGGGTATCAATGTTTCCAAGGCTACTTTTCTATTAATTTATTTGTTTGCAATTTTATCATTTTGTATAGTATAAATTAGACATTTTTCTGCCTGTGGGGCTTGTTTGAGGTTCTGATTCCTCGCAGGTGATTATTTTTTACAATACCGTCAAGATGGTCAACATTCTTACTAAGTCTCTAGGCCAGTGAATAGAGATATTTTAATGCCTGTTTTATAGAAGTATGGATTCTACCATTTTACAGAAAGCTCAGTTCCAATTTTCAGCCATCCATGGATCCAAAGCCTTTCCGCCTTTTCTATGTATTAAAATGCCAGTATCTACAGAATATTCCTGGATCTCTTATCCCATTAGTAATTTGAGTTCCACTCTTATGGTCTATATACCTACTATTATCAAATAATTCCTAAACTTTTATTTCCAGCTGGGGTTCTAGTGTTAATATTTTAACTATTTACAAGATATTTCCACATTCATGTTCACCATCTCCTCAAACTACTTTTCTAAAACATTTTTTTATATGCCAAAAAACTGATTTACTCTTCTGAATTTCTGACAAGAAGTACTCTATTACAACGCATACTTGAGAAAACACGTACCAAGCCAAATATGTCACACACCAACAACAAAAATTTTGTACTATATAAGAACTTATTTTCTTAAAGAGCAAACATTAAACTCCTGATATACAACTCTTGTTTAGATACACACTTAATGGATATATTAGTGGCATGTTGTACTTTTTGAACAATGTTTTCCTTCAGAATTTACTACACGTTTAAATCCAACAAGTCTAGAGAGAGATATTTTTTCTACTTGATTATTTTATCTTCATCTTGCTTGAATTAATGTATTAGGTCTGTACTTCTTTAAGAAACATTACTTTTTAAGTTTCTTCTGTTATAAAATACAATTAAAATGAATTTAAATATATAAACACTAGTATCAACAGGTATTGTTCTGCTGACATTGATGAATATGCCACCAAAACTGAATGACTGGCTGGCAGAGAGTGCCAGCACACAGTAACTCATAGTTATAATTTGTCAGCTGATATACAAAAGTCTAAATTAAGTAAAAAATATACGTTTTAGGGTGTATATTAAACCGTCTCGAATAACATTTTATAATATCAATTAAGGGGAAAAAATAAAGTCTAACCAGGCTTGAAGCACAGTATCAGCGGTCATTAAGCCAGCTTGCTCTTTGACCCACTTTTTTGTAGCTGGTAACTACTTGCTATAATGTAACTCTTTTTACAAAAGTTTTTATTCTTTTCCTGTTGTATGGATACAATTCAAGGCATTGTGAAGAAATAGGCTTTCTGTTTAAGTTTCTTCTTTAGGTGACGAATGCCAACAAAACTACCAACACTAGCTCATCTGGAGGGCCTAGTAAGAACCGTCTCATGGAGAAATTCAGTTACCATGTTATGATGATTTCATCCCCCTTATCCCGACCAATGAACAACCCAAATTTTCTAGCCCTTCACTCTTCAGAATCTCCTCGTCCAAAACTCCTCAACAAAATAGAGTTGAGGCTTGAGAATTCCTCCCAATTCCTAGTTTGGTGCCTTGTGATTATTAAACTCTTTGCTGCAAACCCCACTGTCAATGTATATGTCTGTTGCTATGCAGCACTTTAATTCTATAGTGTATTTTATAAACTGAATTTTTAGGCCACTGAGGAGTAATAAATATTATTCAAACAAGTGTTTTAGTTTTTGCTCTCCCAAAACTCTAATGATGGAGATGAATCCATATATTATGCCTTAAAAAATTATTGAATTTTGCTATCCTTCTATAATCTCTAGCACTTTTAAATTCCTATGATTGTCTTGGTTTTCTAAACCAATACCATTTGCTTTATAATCATGCCATTCTTTTCAAA
>NW_016808207.1:143853-161271 GCF_001698545.2 Rhinopithecus bieti
CAAAAACCAAACTGTGCTTTCTCTCTCTGTCTCTCTCTCTCTGTCTCTCTCTCTCTGTCTCTCTCTCTCTCTCTCTCTCTCTCTGTGTGTGTGTGTGTGTGTGTGTGTGTGTGTGTGTATCACCACTTGTACTCCTCTGGGGGATAATCCTTTGGATGAGACTTTCATTGTCTTCCAATGAGTGTAGTTCCTATTTTATTGTCTTCCAATGAAGGTAGTTCCTATTTTATTTTCTTCCAATGAGTGTAGTTCCTAATTCTTTCATGATTTTAAGTTCAGTGAAACAGAGGATTCTTCAGAATAGAGAAAAAAATTTCTTGGCTGTTTTGGTTAAACACAATTTTTACCTTCTGGCTACTCGTTATTTTCCAGATTAAGATGGATTCATTAAAGTCTTATCACATTTGTTTCTATTAACTAAAACATTAGTTAACAAAATCAAATCTATTCAATAATATCAAATTGACTGTCTTGTTTTCTTGTTGTATTGCATAAAATTATGAAGGTAATGCATACAAATTTCTTGACATAGGACTTTACATACACAGTAAGCACTTAAAAATTTACTTATTCCTTTTTTGTCTTGTATTTTATTGTCTTATTTATTTTTATTATTCTATTATTTATTTATTTATTTTTTTATTCTGAGACAGGGTCTCACTCTGTCACTCAGGCTGGAGTGCAGTGGCATGATCATGGCTCACAGCAGCCTGGAAATCCTGGGCTCAAGCGACCCTCCCACCTCAGCCTTCGGAGTAGCTGGGACTACAAGTGCATGTTATTACACTCAGCAAATTTTTGTATCTTTTGTAGAGACGGGGTTTTGCCATGGTGCCCAGGCTAGTCTCAAACTCATGGACTCAAGTGATCCTCCTGTCTTGGACTCTCAAAGTGCTGGGATTATAAGCATGAGCCACCTGGCCTGGCCATGTTTATTTTTAGTTGCATTTATTTTACCTCTGTCTTGGTGTATTGGATTTTTTTTTTTTTTTACGATTTTCTTGAACACATTTTATAAACTAAAGAGATTAATATAAATGTAAAGTTATTAACACTGAATTACTATCACTAAAATATATGTGCATATTTGCCTGATATTCTCATGCTATCAAATAGATTTTTATCATAATACGTTGCTCTCTAACAGCAGTGGATTCAGAACAAGAGTTTGTGCTCTTTTTGTTTGACTATTTGCCAATTGGATCTTTCAAAGTGTTTCTTTCCTTTGGACAATGAACTTAGTTTAAATATTATTATATATACACAAAAAGATTTTTAGTTAATTGTTCTGCATACATTCAGGGTTTATGTAGTATTCTGTATCCGTATTAAATTGAAATGCATAGAGAGTTTTTGGTGTTGGCTATTACATTTAGTTTGTTAAAATCTTGCCGATTTCTTTCTGTATTGTTGAGACGGAAGTCTTTTTAGTGATTGCCTCACAATTTTCCTTGCTGATGGCCCCCGTCAGACAGACTCTGAGCTAATTAACAGAGCTTTGATCTTGACTGCTCCTTTCCTCAAATTCTCTGCAGGAAGGAAATGTAGGAATACTTTGTAAAATTTGACTACATAAGGAATGATGATATGATAACAATAAAGATGCTATAGCAGCAGTTTCCAATCATTTGCCTTCCCTGGGCCACATTGGAAGAAGAATTTTCTTGGGCCACACATAAAATATGCTAATGATAGCTGATGAGCTAAAAAAATAATTCACAAAAAAATCTAATAATGTTTTAAGGAAGTTTATGAATTTGTGTTGGGCTGCCTTCATAGCTGTCCTGGGCCACAGGCAGCCCACGGGCCACAGGTCAGACAAGTTTGTGCTGCAGAGATTTGAATAGATTTGAGATATAATACACCAATCTATAAATCCATAACTGGTAAAAAGACAACCATCATAAAGGCGGAGGGTATGATACCCATGATGCTAAACAACTGATTGGACTTACCAAAGGTTTTTTCATCCAACACACAAAATGGTAGTGTTCTGTGAGCCATTGAGACAAAGCCTGTTTGAACTGGCCCTAGCTTATATTCTGCCTGTGTCTTTAAGAGCTGAATGTTTTAAGCCTCGAAATTTTCTCATCTACAGATGAGAAATTAGGGTAATCATAATAATACATCATCGGGATTTTAAAAGGGTGATATGATAATTATAGAACACAAAAAGGCATTGTAGTGTGTTACATAAAATTATAAAGTTAATGCATACAAATTTCTTGGCATTGTACTTTGCATACACAGTAAGTACTTAAGTAGTATTCACTGTTGTTGTCGTCATGCTGCTTCTGTTGCTGTGCAATTGTTGAAATTTTTATTTTAGTGAAATATTTCCATATGAGAAGTACAGGACATTTACAACGTAGTTACAGTAACTGTGTGTCCTCACCCAGTCTGACTGTTTTGATTGTACTTATGGAGGAAACCAAATAAAACATTGAAAAGTTTATGACAAACATTAGATGTAGACCACAATGTTAAGCCATGTTGTAGCTACCTGCAGGCTCAGGATGAGATAGTCGGAGTTTGGTGAGCATAGAGATAGCTCATTGACTTACAATTTACTTTCACCTGGAGAAAGCACCAGCACTATGGTTATGATGTCACAATTGCAGATTCATGCTTTGATGTATTTCTCCTGATTTTCTATTTGACATTAAGAGACAAGACAGTGACTCTTTGGATCCCATCTCATATCTATACCGAATTAACCAACTCACAGCTCAGATAGTACTGAAGAGAGGATCTTGCAATACATTTTCTGCATAAGAATGGCACTGTATTATTCAATTAGCTGAGCAATATTTCCAGGATCAGAATTCCACCCAAACAACTTTTGCTTAGTACAGACCCCAGTTAGCACACTTGTTGAGTCTTCTTTCTTACTACTAACGTGAAAACTCACGAATTTTTTTTGAAACATTTTAATTAAAATCTCCAGAAGGGAATTGTATTTGTGATCTGATTCGTTAGTAGGTTTTTAAAAATTGTTTATTTCAAACATTCTTTCAATGCACCTTAATTTATATAGTATTATGTAAAATCTTTCCTCTTTTAAGAATTTTCCTCTAAGACATACGGCTCATTGTATTTTCAATATCACATGCTATGTGGAATAATACAAGTGATTATATGCAATAAGAGACATTGATGAAATTCTCCTGAATCTAGATCATTTTCAGGGTCTTTTATATGATACCTACACACAGTTTTAGATCTGTCCTTTAGCTCTGAGTGCCTTTTTGGAGAAAGTGGTTATCAGAGAATCCCTAAATAACCTTCTATCATTTCATCTGAAGAAGTATTTTCTTAAAATGAAGTATATTATGAAGCTATGTAATAAGGTGAAAAGCCTCCATAAATTCAGTAACATTAATACAGTCAAAAATTACAATACTTCCGTTACTGTCAGGAGCCAATCGGAAAATACAAATTAATCTCTCTGACAATCCCGTTATAGGAAAAAGCAGTTTTCATTTGAGGTATTTGCTGATAAGACTGCAACTTTATTAATACAAAACATGCCTTTTAACCTTAAGCCCTGTATTTTGGCAGCTGCACAAAATGTAGAAGAGTTTATAGCTGCCTTTACCTATTGTATTGAGACAGTTCTCAAGCACATCTGAGTGCCCAGTGTGTACACCAAATACTATGCTAGACTCGGTGAGAAGCTACCAAAGAATTCATAGGCATGATCCTTGGCCTTGAGAAGTTTGCAGTCTAGTTGGGAAGAGAGGATGCAGTCCTACAGAATAATTTGAAGAAAAATACCTAGCGATATTCCGAAAAGTGAAAAACAAAGAGAAACCAAATACAAATTGTCTTTGTAGAGAAACATATGCGTTAATTTTGCAATGATACGGTTAGCTCTTTCTGTGAGCTTTTAGGTATGAAATTCTGTGTCTATTTTACTCTAACCTTTCTGATTCATACAGGAGATCATACAGGAAGCTCCATAATGAACCAGAAAATGTGGGATATAGTAAGTCACCTTGACAACAGTTCATACCACTTCTGCTCTGCAGCATCTTTCATCTTAGAAGTCCTTTTTCAAAGCCTAAGGCTAGGCTAGGCCTGCCTCTCAACTAGTGCACATATTTTACCTTGTTTCTCTCTAAAAACTGGACAATGGTCAAATCTATAAATTTTGCTTCTGTTTTTCATATTCACTGTATTCCTCCTGAAGCCTTCTAGCCAAATTAGATTTAAAACTATGGGAAAATGCTTTCTCAGCCTGGCTTTCCATGGTAGAAGCCAAATATTTATTTAACACAAGTGCTATTGAGAAATAACAATCTCTTTCTTCTGTGTTTCATAAAATAAGTCTCTCTTGAGACCAAAGCATTTTGTTTTGTGATTATTTTGTTTTTGCAATATATTGTATGTATTAAACCGGCAGAATAGCCTTTTGTTAGATAGAAAATTGGAATATTCCTAATAAATAATCGTTGGCACTCCAACCTTACACATTTTACTTTCAGTTCTATTTGGACTAAATGCTACATATTTCCACTCTTCTATTTTGTAAACATTTTTCAGGATTCTGTGGTTGTCTCCTGTTTCCTTCATGTATATTCTCTCCCATCAGATGGAAAGACTCACTCATCACAAACCAGTTGTAGCTTTGTGACTATAGCATGTCTATATGAAGCTGAAAAGCAGCACCCTGTAGTTCAGATTTTGCTATGGAATCAATGAGTCTAAACACTGTTGCTCAAAGTGTTGTCTTTGAAGTCTTCGAACCAACTGCATTAGAATCAACTGGGGAACTCATTTAGAGATACACATTTCTGGACTCTACCTCAGGCCTAACGAATCAGAATCACTGTAGACTCTGCTTTTGTTTATATTATTACGCTTTTTCTAGAATGCTCTTTCTCTCTGCATAAATTCTGTCCATCTACTAAGGCTCAGCTCAGGTATAGCCTATTCTATGAAGCCATTCTTTATCCACTTCCTTTGACACATGTGACCTTCTCTGAAATTATGGCACAGGATGACAGGGGGCATTAGATCTGGGGTACACAGGATGTTTGGGGGAAATGGGATAGGTCATCCGGGAGAAATATGATAGGAAGCATCTAAGATTTGCACTTATATCTGTACTTGTATTTAGAAACCTAAGCTGAAAATGCTACAAATAATGAAGTAATCATCAACATGACATCTGTGTTTAAAGGGGGTCTGGTGACACAATTTTGCAATAAAAACTTAGGTTAAAAGTGGGATAAAATGGCAAGTCTTCTAGGCAAAAACATGTTCAATAAAAAAGATGGAAGTCGTGGTATAGTCTTTGAAAGGAGACACATAACATCCTAATTAAGCATGCAAATTTATGAGAATATTTTACATTAGATTCATGTTAGAACAATGGAGTAAGGTATAAAAACAGAAAACTGACAGAGATATTGAAAGTAAAGTCATAGATAAAACTATTATTGAATAGCAGAGCTGGGGTATTGACCTAGGTGGGCCTGACTTCAAAGCCTATGCTCTGAACCTCTTAATTGCATCTTTGTCCAAACTGTGTTTTTACCCTAGGATGTTCTTCCCCTCTGTGTTTGCTGTAGAAACCCCATCCCATATTCTGCATTACAGTGCCCTTCCAGACTGCTAGGGCCACCCCACTCTGACAGTAACACTGACTTCTAACTCCGTTCCACCACTTTCATTTGAAGAGCATGGAGGTGCACTTTGCTGGCCTCTTTTGCTGAAATAGTTGTCTTGAGGTTGAAAATACCAAGGACTAGTTCACTTTCCTTGGGAGACCGGGGCCACAGGAGGAGTTGTCCAGCAAAAAAGGAGGTCTGAGGACCATCTATATCAGCATTATTTGTTTGAAAGGCATATTTCCTGGCCTTACCCCATATATCTTGAATCAGAATCTTTAGCTTGGAACACGGGAATTTTCATTTTTAACAGTTACCCCGGGTAATTCTGATATATAATGGAATTTGAGAATCAATAATTCTAGTTATTCCAGAAAGCTGACCAACATGCTAAGTCCTAGCTCATTTCAAATGTTTCCATTTCACTGAGACAGCCCAGAAGACTAATTTTCAGTTTATTTTCTATAGCATTAAAAAGCAAAGGTGTGAACAGTAATTATTTCATCTGGGGCAAACATCTCTAAACAACACCTGACATCTCGCATCTGCTTGGCTGTCCCACTTGTGGATCGTTAGTTACAACAGTTTTAGAAAGAATTATTAGGAAAGACAACTTAAAAAAATGCAGAAAATCAGCTAAAACATTAGCTGAATGGAGAATTTAAGCTGATTTCCTAATCATATTTCACAGGGAAAGAGTCAGCTGATGAATTTTAAAATTGCAATAAACTAGATTTTTGCTGTACTCCAAGAACATAAACTTAGTTGATTGCAGTGTGTAAATATTCTTCCAATTCCTTTGACAACATCTAAAGAAACAAATAACTCTTGTTTTAGAAATAAGGGAGAAAATTACTAATTTTAAAATGATAATGGATTAAATAACTGTTGCCAACAAAAGTCCCTTGAATCCTAGAACCATGATTCAGAAGCCTCCTGCTGTTTCTTTTGGGGAAATGTGATTCATTTTCATTGAGCTGCCAACTGTCCCCATGAAATTTATGCATTGATACTAGGACATTAACAAACATAAGAATGAAACCAATGTGTATGTCATTTACGAAGGAAATTATGTTATGGATTTTTTAAATTTAATTTTACCTCCTGAAAAAGTAGTGTCAGACTCCTCACAGAGACAAGGGTGTTGGGGAGAGGGATTAGTGATTGTGTACTGGAAACATATTTCTGCTTTTGAAACAGTGAAAATTCTTCTTAATGTTATTATGGCTCACATGTTCCTACAATTTATCCTTTTTCCAAAGACATTGTTTCTGTTCTCAATTTACATTGCATTTCCCTTATCAGTATTCCTTTCTCAGAAATGCAGAATGAATGTTTCTAGTTTCTACTCTGGCATTTGTTCTGAGCAAAGAGTTGTATTTCCTATATCTCACATACCTTTTTCAAAGCTCCCTTGTAAATAACTCTTTGATAATAGTAACTTTTATTCAATAATAACAATTATTGAATGTCTACTAGACATGTGTGATAATACATTATTGCTAATGCTTACAAACATTCTACTGATAGCACTATTACCTTTTGTAGTGTGTTGTTATATTGATGGCTCCCAAGAAACCATGCCTCCTTGAATATGTTGCCATGTGTACTCCCTTCTTACGCTGAGCTTGGCCACGTGACTCACTTTGTCCAATGGGACATCAGCAAATGTGATGCAAGCATAGGTTTGACAAGCACCTGTAACTGAGTCCAAAGCTGATACTGCTCATCGCATGATGGTTGATAAGTCGAGGGACAAGGTGTTGGAGCAAGGAATGTGGCTTTATTTCACATATCCAGCAAACAGAGAAGTTGGCAGACTAATGTGCTAAAGGCATGTTAAAAGGCATTAGTCTCAAGTTTCCTTTTTATTGTGGAAGGAGAACAAGTAGGGTATTGAGATTAGCAGGTGATTGGTGACCACAGACATCTGGGCATCAGCAGGAGACCTAGGAGTTGTCAAAACTTCTTTGTCCTTGGTCAGGTTACAGTGCTCCTATAAATCTTGAACATAACATTGATATTTGTATTTAAACCCTCCTTATCCTCTCAGGGATTAGTTTGGGGAAGGGACTATTATTATCCTTGCTTTAAAGTTAAAATATAAACTAAATTCCTCCCATAGTTAGCTTGGCCTGCGTGCATGAATAAGCAAAGGCAGTTAGCTAGTGAGGTTAGAAGCGAGACAGAGTCAGCTATGTTAGATTTCTCTCACTGTTACACATATCTAGTCTCGTACTTTTGAAACTCTTCTTCTTGAGACTAAACTGTTATATTGTAAGAGAAAATAGGCCATTTTGCTTGAAAGAGAGAGACTACCTAGAGAGATTCTAGAAGATGAAACAGTATGTAGAAGGAAAGTTCAGGGAAATTGGAGCCCTAGTCAACTCCCAGATCAATTCAGCTTCTCGGGTAATTTCAGCCAATAACATGTGGAGCAGAAGTACAACCTTGTCAAACAAAGGAATTATGAGAAATAATAAATTGCTCTTATTGTAGGACACTAATCTTGGGGTGACTTATTTCACAGTGATAGATCATTGAAGATTTTATAGATGAAGAATTTTGGGCACCAAAGATATTAAGCAAATTGTTCAAGATCCTACAGTTACTACATGGCTTTGTGGTAGTCAGTCCATAAGATTGTCCCTAATGATACTCACCTCATGTTATGCATATTCCTGTGAATTGTGCTATCACATGTAATATAACTGACCAGTGTAATTAATCCAATATTTCCGAAATTGCTATTTGTGATTTCTGAATTTGATTTATAAAACACATCACAACTTCTGCTTTCTGTCTTGGATAACTTGCTCCAGGAGAAACCAGCTGCCATATTGTGAGGACTCTCAGTAGCCCCGTGAGGAGGCCCATAAGAGAAGGAATTGAGGTCTCTTGCAAATAATCAACATTAATGGTCCAGCAATTTAAGTGAGTCCCAACCACTCCTTCAGACTGCAGACCTAGCTGACAACTAGTTTGAAATCTTAGAAAAGAATCTAAGCCAAAAACTACTCAACAAGGATACTCCTGAATTTATGAATAATATGGAGACTTAAAATGAAAAGTACTTATGGTTTAAATCTGTGAAAGTGTATGTTAATTTATTACATAGCAATAGATAACTAGATTACCACCCCTACACATTTTTTCTACTGCACAATGCCACCTACAAGCAGCAGCCTTGTATACTGATCTGTTAACAGTCAGTGTTTAACAGATTTTCAAATTCAGTCTTGAATTCATGATCAAACCAATGTAAAATAAAGATTTCTTAATTGTCTAAGGTCAAGAAAATCCATTATCACTTCAATAAAGTTGATTTATTGCTTTCTTTAGTAAAATGGGGCATTCAATATTCTGGACAATTGAATAGTACTCCAATATTATATTTTCTCAAATTTTGCATGAATGAGGATTCAACAAAAATACACAAATGCACATGTATCTTGTTACAACAAGTTAGCCTTTTATTAGATTCATTATTAATATTTTGCATAGATATATACGAGCTCTGAATTTCAAATTAATTTTGGTATCAAAATTTTGCATATAGCATTTGCAAGTTAGTCTTTTTTGAAGATATAGACATATCGTGAATGTCTAATTCAATTATTGAATTTGCGGAACTGAGATTTCTAATATTCAGATGAATATAATTAATTCTTACACTTAAGGAAGATATTTGATAAATCTCCATTGACTTCATTGAATGTGTAACTCTGAATTAGTGTTCAAATATTTTGATATTACAAATGAAAATGGATTATTCCCATCTAGGATTCCTAAATGAACTCTTTAAGAAGTAGCATGCATATAGTATTGAGTGGCTCATATAGAAATTCCCAGAGCATGTGTAATTTCAATTACATTCACTTTGAAGGATTCCATAGTAGTTATTTATACTAAAAACACACTTATTAAGCTTCAGTGCACTTTTCAGGAACTAACCTAGTCAATTATTTTAGTGGCCCGTTAGATAAATAAGAATAGTATAAAAAATAAGATGCCTGCCCATTCATGTAATTAATCCATTAGGGTTTGGTAATTAAGTGCTGCAGGCTCTGGAATTGAATAGAAATTATTTTTAATCCCATTTACAGCATGTACTTAGCCCTGTGACCTTTAATAAGCAAATCATTCTCTCCAAACGTCAAAATGTAGTATTCATCGTGTACAACAAATAGTAATAGCAACCTATAAGGTATTTTGATAATTAAATGAATAAATGTAAAGATTCATAGGATTTTAATTAATGGAAGGAAAATGCTATACTATGTCTGACACAGAATAAGCACTCGTAAATGTTATTATGTGATTATTATTTATTAATTATTATTTTATGGTAATAAACTTTGTTTTTGCCAGAAGTTTCTGAAATTGGTCTCAGTGCTCATATTCATTTTGATGAGACAAAATTGATGTGGATTATATGAATATTTCATCTTGTATTCTTGCATGAACTATGCATTGAACCAATGTTGAATCAGAAGTTAGTAAAATAATCATTTGGCGCACTAAAGAGAGAAGAGCACAGAGCAATTAAGAACTTGCATTACTGTACTGTTTCACAGGCCATTGGTAAAATAATGTAGTTTTTAATTGCATTGTGGACCTCTACTCTCTTTAATTTCATTTTCTTCCTTTTTGAATCACCTCAAAAAATGGACTTACTAATTAAAAACTAAAAATAAAGGTGTAAAAAACTACAACTGAAAAAATGTTAAGATGGTAAAAAAGAGTTGGTAGATGCTTGCCTTTCTGAAAAAAGAAAATTACATTATTTTTCAATATTATTTTATTGTTGTATTTGCAATCTAGAATTGATACTTTGAGATAATTAGTCCAACTACTTACATTTTTCAGGTACTTTATTTTCAATTAGAATTTTACAATTTTGTTTTGTGATTAAATTACATTATATTACAACATGGTTACTTTATCCATACTTAGATCGCTGGCTGGATTGTATCGTTTGAAGTCAGATTGCTTTTATCCACACCCTTTTTATCATATAAATTGAAGAGATAATGCTCGAAATCTGTGTATTAAAATACATTTCAATGAAACCGATTGACGAAATCTTTACATAAGTAATTATGCATTTTAAACCCATTGACAGAAAGTAATCTTGTTGCTCAGGAAGTGAATGGGTAATTAGAACATTCGTGCAAATTAGAACGCAAGGAAATCTTATGATAACCATGAAATTAACTTTTAAACAATGGAAATTTATAGTCTGTCCTTTTGGTGGAAAAATAGGAAAAAACTGAAATCTAACAAAGGAATGCAGATCGAGTATAAGGACTAAGGACTAAATTGTAGGAGTATAATAAGAAACTAACGATAAACTTTACTGCATAGATTGTAATTAATAATTTCATAAACAACCCATGTCGATGAAAACAATAACAACAGAATGGATGATAGTTGAAATCATTTAAAAAATGACATTAATTGATCTGATGAAATTTGGAGCATTGCTATTTCTTAGTTGGGACATTGGGATGTATCCCAGGGTTGTTGGGTGGAGGCCTTAATATTTAGGATATTAGTGTACTAGTTGATTTCATAATAAATTGAAATAATTTCCAAATAATTGAAATAAAGAGATTAAATTACACACAATTTATGCTGAAACTTATAATCAATAAACAATGTATTACTTAAGAAACAACATATAATATATAATATTTAGCAAAATATAATATATATACACAATTATAATTGCTGAATGTCCTTAAATCACACAACTGAGATCAAAGAAGTGCCCATCTATCTTCTCTTTTAAAATTGTGAGTAATTATGGATTTGGTCAACACAAACTCATCCTTTTCAACTTTTCTTAATCATAATATATTGTGATTTTTTAATCTGTAACATTTCTAGAGGGAGAACTACAAGTTATAAAAAATTATACACGAGTTTGTGAAGTAGACCTAAGGTAAAGTAGGATCACAAAATCTCATTTCTAATTATAACCTTCTTTGCGATAATTAAATGTTTGATTAGCAAATAGATTTACTAGGTTTAATAGTGTTACAGTATATTAGTAAATGGCATTATAAAGTTATTATCACAATTGTGAAAGTCAGTTATCGCTCTAAACATTCAAAGATATCTCTATTAATTTAAAACGAAATGCTAATTTGCAATACTAAGTTTGAAGTGACTAGTTTCATTTGAAGGAATAAGTAAGATATTTTGCTGTATGTCTCCCTGTTTTCACATAAAGAATTTTTCTTTATAACTTCTTCAAACTAATTTAATTTTATTATGTTTTATTTAATTCTTATTTATGGATAAGATGCATATCTTTACCTAGAAATTGTGGGAGACTTTCACCAAATTACATTTCTATTTACCAAATATTTTTATTTATTTTAAGAGAGGATTTATTTCAGGCCATCTGAAATCCTCAAATTACCATACCTTCCTCTTTCTGTTTAACAGTGGCCTTTGTAAACTCTTTTACACATGGAAAAATCTCAACTAACTCCCTTTTTTACTGAAGCAAATGAAAGTAAAACTTGTTGTCCATTGGAGAACTTAGAATAGAAAATCTGAAAGTGTTCAGTTATTGCAAAAGTAATGGCTTATTTATTAGACAGGGATAATGAATCAAGATTCAGTGAAATATGTTTATATCAATAAATATGTTAAAACACTCTGATCAACCATGATTCTGACAATAAAAACCAATTACTTGCAAGTTGGGTCCCATCTAATTCCGGAAGCAGTAATAACCAAATATAGCAAGATATTAATAACTGTAGCCTATCAGTATTTATTTTGATACCACAACTCTGTAACATATATCTAATGTCCTTGGATGGACCAGAGTCATGGATACAGATGAGAAGAATCAATCTTCAGTGCACTTACAAATTCTATTTACTTAGCTTTCTTAGAGTCTCATCTTTACTGTGATCTTTTCTGCATTGTTTATCTCTAAATGCAGAGCATGGCAAAGAACTAATCTCATAAGAGCGAATCTGATATAACAGGTCACGTTTCTCCACGTACATGGGTAATACTGTTAGGAGAATATGTTCATAGACTGTGAACTTGAAATTTACGTAAAACTATTGAGAACAGTGGAGAAAAATAATTAATACATTAGTGAGTGCTGATGTCCCTTCACAATTTGTTGCAGCAGTAATATGAAGCAGCATCTGGAAGATTTATATGACATCTCTAAAACGTTCTGATCCTGTGGTTCTCAAAATTTTTCTTTCATAAGAATCACCTGAGGAACCTGTTTCACATCCAAGGGCAAAGATTTTGAAGTTGAGCCCTAAAAATTCCCTAATCTTATCTGAGGAATTTCAACTCAAACCATCAGATAAAATTTTCTCAGTTCTTATCTCATCCAGTGACAGAAACATAATTTGTGTCTGAATATTGTAGAGATAGTATCAGACCTACAATGCCAGACCTTACTAGATTTTTATTCTGTGCTTATCAATTTCTCCTGGATTTTAAGTTTTGTCTAGAAGAATTTGCCTTGAATTTTAACATGATATAATGAGTTGTTCATTTTAAAAAATAGTTTGGAAAGAGAGGCCAAGATGGCCGACCAGAAACAGCTGTGGTCAGAGGCTCCTACCGGGAAGAATGAAATGGTGAGTAAATTATGTGACAGTTACTGAGGTACCCAAATTCTCTCATTGGGACTGACTAGATGGTTGGCATGATCCAAGGAGAGTGAGACAAAGCAGGGTGGAGCTACAACCCACCCAGGAGACACTTGGGGTAATGAGAGCTCCCACCTCCAGCTAAGGGCAGTAGTGAGTGATTGTGCTACCCCACAATAAATGGGTGGAGGAAAATTAACCAAGCAAATAGAAAGCAGAAAAAAGCAAAGCTTGCAATCCTAGTTTCTGGCAAAAAGGACTTTAAACCAACAAAGATCAAGACATATAAACAAGGGCATCACATAATGATAAAGGGCTCAATTCAACAAGAAGAGCTAACTATCCTAAATACAAATACACACAATACAGGAAGACCCAGATTCATAAAACAAATTCCTGGAGACCTACAAAGAGACTTACACTCCCACACAATAGTAGTGGGAGACTTTAGCAGCCCACTGTCTATGTTAGACACATCATAGAGACAGAAAATTAACAAAGATATTCAGGACTTGAACTTAGCACTGGATCAAGTGGACCTGATAGATATCTACAACACTATCTACCCCAAAACAACAGAGTATATATTCTTCTTGGAGCCACATGACACTTACTTTAAAATTGAATCACATGATTGGAAGTAAAACATGCCTCAAAAAATGCAAGAGAACTGAAATCATAGCAGTCAATCAGAACACGGCGCAATTGGATTGGATTGGAGCTTAAGATTCAGAAACTCACTCCGCATATGTAGTTCCACATAACTACACGGCAGTTGAACAATGTACTGCTTAATGACTCCTGGGTAAATAAAGAAATACAGGCAGAAATCAAGAAGTTCTTTGAAACCAATGAGAAAAAAAAGACTATGTACCAGAATCTCTGGGATGCAGCTAAAGCAGTGTTAAGGGGAAAATTATCACTAAATGTCTACATCAAAAAGCTGGAAAGATTTCAAATCGGCATCCTATCATCACAACTAAAAGAACTAGAGAACTAAGAGCAAACAAGCCTCAAAACTAGCAAAAGACAAGAAGTAAAGAAGATCAGAGCGAAACTGAAGAAGAAAGAGACATGAAAATTTTGGGGGAAAAAGTTAATAAAATAGATCACTAGCTACACTAATGAAGAGAAAAAAAGAGAAGAATCAAATAGACACAATAAAAAATTATAAAGGAGATATCAACACTAACCCCACAGAAATACAAACAACTATCAGAAAATACTACAAACACCTCTATGTAAATAAACAAGAAAATCTGGAAGAAATGGATAAATTCATGGACACATACATCCTCCAAAGACTGAACCAGGAAGAAGTTGAGTCCCTGAATAGACCAATAACATGTTCTGAGATTGAGGCAGTAATAAATAGCCTACCAACCAAAAAGAAGCCCAGGACCAGACAGAATTACAGCTGTATTCTGCCAGAGGTACAAAGAGGAGCTGGTACCATTTCTTTGAAACTATTTCAAACAATTGAAAAAGAGGGACTCCTCCATAACTCATTTATGAGGCCAGCGTCATCCTGATACCAAAACCTGGTAGAGATACAACAAAAAAAGAAAACTTTCTGGCCAATATTCCTGATGAACATTAATGCAAAAATCCTCAATAAAATATTGGTAAATAGAATCCAGCAGCATATCAAGAAGCTTAACCACCATGATCAAATTGGCTTCATCCCCAGGATACAAGGCTGGATGAACATATGGGAATTAATAAACATAATTAATCACATAAACAGAACTTAAGACACAAACTTCATGATTATCCCAATAGATGTTGAAAAGGCCTTAAATAAAATTCCACATACCTTCATATTAAAAACTCTCAATAAACTAGGTATTAATGGCTCATACCTCAAAATAATAAGAGACATTTATGACAAACCCACAGCCAATTTCATACTGAAAGGGCAAAAACTGGAAGCATTTTCCTTGAAAACTGGTACAAGATAAGGGTGTCCTATCTTACAACTCCTATCAAACATAGTATTGGAATTTCTGGTTAGGGTAATCAGGCAAGAGAAGGAAATAAAG
Organism: Rhinopithecus bieti; assembly: GCF_001698545.2. Lineage (NCBI taxonomy): Eukaryota > Metazoa > Chordata > Mammalia > Primates > Cercopithecidae > Rhinopithecus > Rhinopithecus bieti. Next base: position 159,151 of record NW_016808207.1, read on the forward strand.
CATATTCAAATAGGAAGAGAAAAAGTCAAACTGTCTCTTTTTGCAAGATGACATGATCCTGTATCTAGAATATCTCAGCTGAAAAGCTTCTTAAGCTGCTAAGCAACTTCTGCAAATTCTCAGGATACAAAATTAATGTGCAAAAATCACTAGCATTCCTATACACCACCAACAAGCAAGCAGGGAGCCAAATCATGAATGAACTTCCATTCATAATTGCTATAAAGAGAATTAAATACCTAGGAATACAGCTAACAAGGAAAGTGAAGGAACTCTTCAAGGAGAACTATGACCACTGCTCAAGGAAGTCAGAGAAGACACAACCAAATGGAAAAACATTCCATGCTTATGGATAGGAAGAGTCAATATCATGAAAATGGCCATACTGCCCAAAGTAATTTATAGAATCAATGCTATTCTCATTAAACTACCATTGACATTCTTCACAAAATTAGAAAAAAAAAAAAAACTAGTTTAAAATTCATATGGAACAAAAAAACAGCACCTGTATAGATGAGACAATCCTAAACAAAATGAACAAAGCTGGAGGCAACACACTACCCGACTTCAAACTATACTACAAGGCTACTGTAACGAAAACAGCATGGTACTGGTACAAAAACAGACACATAAACCAATGGAACAGAACAGAGATCTCAAAAATTAGACTGCATATCTACAACCATCTGATCTTCAACAAACCTGACAAAAACAATCAATGGGGAAAGGATAGCCTATTTAATAAATTGTGCTGGGAGAACTGGCTAGTCATATGCAGGAAATTGAAACTCTTCCTTGTACCTTATACAAAAATAACTCGAGATGGATTAAAATTTAAAACCCACGACTATAAAACCCCAGAAGAAAATCTAGGCAATACCATTCAGGACATAAGCATGGACAAAGATTTCATGACAAAAACGTCAAAAGCCATTGCAACAAAAGCAAACATTGACAAATGTAATCTCATTAAACTAAAGAGCTTCTGCACAGCAAAAGAAACAACTATCAGAGTGAACAACCTACAGAATGGGAGAAAATGTTTGCAATTTTTCCATATGACAAAGGCCTAATATCCAGAGTCTACAAGGTACTTAAACAAATTGACAAGAAAAAAAAAAACATTACAAAGTGGACAAAGGACATAAACAGACACTTCTCAAAGTAAGACATATATGCAGCCAACAAACATATTTTTGAAACCTCATTAGAGAAATTCAAATTAAAACCACAATGAGATATCATCTTATGTTTGTCAGAATGGCAATTGTTAAAAAGTCCAGAAACAGATGCTGGCAAAGCTGTGGAGAAATAGGAACACTTTTACACTGTTGGTGGGAGTGTAAATTAGTTCAACAATTTGCAAGACAGTGTGGGAATTCCTAAAAGATCTAGTGCCAGAAATACAATTTGACCCAGCAATTCAATTACTGGATGTATACCAAAAGGAATACAAATCATTCTATTTTAAGGATATATGAATGTGTACATTCATTGCAACACTATTCTAATAGCAAAAACATGGTATCAATCCAAATGCTCATCAATGATAGACCTGATAAAGAAAATGTGGTACATATACACCATGGGATACTAGGCAGCCATAAAAAGGAAAAAGATCATGTCCTTTGCAGGGACATGGATGGAACTAGAAGCAATTATTCTCAGCAAACAAATGTAGCAACAAAAAACCAAACACTGCATGTTCTCACTTATAAGTGGGATCTGAACAATGAGAAAACAAGGACACAGGAAGGGGAGCAACACATGCTGGGGCCTGTTGGGAGGTGGTGGGGGGAGGGAGAACATCATGAAAAATAGCTAATGCACGCTGGGCTTAATACCTAGATGATGGGTTGGTAGGTGCAACAAGCCAGCATGGCACACATTTACCTATGTAACAAACCTGTACATCCTGCACATGTATTCCAGAACTTAAAATAAAGTAAAATTATATTTTAGAAAATAATTTGAGGAGAATCCTCTATTAATCACTGTTTTATTTTATTTTATTTCTTCATCTTTCATTCTTTACTGGCCTTTAAAAGTAAGTAAGATGAATGTTTTAAAGTATCAAGAATTAGTTTTTTAAAAAATTTTTGAGTTATCTTTAGTCATCTT
>NW_016808207.1:162957-164387 GCF_001698545.2 Rhinopithecus bieti
GAGGAAGAAGAGAATCTAAAATTTGGAAATATATTTGTGGGAATAATCAAGGAAAATTCCCCGGTCTTGCTAGAAACTTAGATATCCAAATACAAGAAACACAAAGAACACCTGGGAAATTCATCACAAAAGATCGTCACCTAGGCACGTTGTTATCAGGTTATCTAAAGTTAAGACCAAGGAAAGAACCTTAAGAGCTGTGAGACAAAAGCACCAGGTAATCTATAAAGGAAAACCTATCAGATTAGCAGCAGATTTCTCACCAAAACCCCACAAGCTAGAAGGGATTGGGGACCTATCTTTTGCCTCCTCAAACAAAACAATTATGAGCTAAGAATTTTGTATCCAGAGAAATCGAGCATTGTATATGAAGGAAAGATACAGTCTTTTCAGACCAACAAATGCTAAGAGAATTCGCCACTACCAAGTCACCACTCCAAGAACTGCAAAAAGGAGCCTTAAATCTTGAAACAAATCTTGGAAACACATCAAAACCGAACCTCTTTAAAGCATCAACACACAGGACCTAGAAAACAAAAACACAAGTTACAGAGTAAAAAACAAACAAACAAACAAATACCAAACTACAAAGGCAACAAATAGCATGATGAATGGAATGGTACTTCACATCTCAATACTAACATTGAATATAAATGGTCTAAATGCTCCACTTAAAAGATATAGAACTGCAGAATGGATAAAAACTCATCAACCATCTGCTACCTTCAGTAGACTCACCAAACACATAAGGACTCACATAACCTTAAAGTAAAAGGGTTGAAAAAGGCATTTCATGCAAGTGGACACCAAAAGTGAGCAGGGATAGCTATTCTTATATCAGACAAAACAAACTTTAACAGCAGTTAAAAGAGACAAATCGGGACTTTATATAATGGTAAAAGGCCTTGTCCAGCAGGAAAATACCACAATTCTAAACATATATGCACCTAACACTGGAGCTCCCAGATTTAAAGTAATTACTAATAGACCTAACAAATGAGATAGATGGCAACACTGTCATAGTGGGGACTGCAATACTCCATTGACAGCACTACACAGGTCCTCAAGACAGAAAGTCAACAAAGAAAAAATGGATCTAAACTAAAACTTGAAACAAATGGACTTAACAGATATATACAGAACATTTCATTCAACAACCACAGAATATACATTCTATTCCACAGAACATGGAACTTTCTCCAAGATAGACCATATAATAGGCCACAAAATGAGCCTCAATAAAATTAAGAAAATTGAAATTATATCAAGCACCCTCTTATGCAACAGCAGAATAAGACTGGGAATCAACTCCAAAAGGAACCTTCAAAACCATGCCATTGCATAGAAATTAAATAACCTGCTCCTGAATGAGCATTGGGTCAAAAACGAAATCAAGATGGAAATTAAAAAATTATTTAAACTGAATGACA
>NW_016808207.1:167277-171025 GCF_001698545.2 Rhinopithecus bieti
TCTGAACAGCAGCCCTTGAATCCAAGATCTTCCCTCTGACATAGTCTACCCATATAAGAAGAAACCAAAGAAACGATTCTGGTAATTTGACAAAACGACGTTTTTAAAAACTCCCAAAAGATTATACAAGCTCACTTGCAATGGATCCAAACCAAGATGAAATATCTGAATCACCAGAAAAATAATTCAGATGGTCAATTATTAAGCTAGTCAAGAAGGCACCAGAGAAAGGTGAAGTCCAACTAAAATAAATCAAAAACATGATACAGGTTATAAAAGGAAAATTCTTAAGTGAAATACAGAGGATAGATAAAAAACAATCACAACTTCTGGAAATCAGGTACACACTTAGAGAAATGAAAAATGCAGTGGAAAGTCTCAGCAATAGAATTGAACAAGCAAAGAAAGAAATTCAGAGCTTGAAGACAAGGTTTTGAATTAACCCAATCTATCAAAGAAAAAAACAAAATAATGTTGTAAAAATGAGCAAACCCTCCAAGAAGTTTGGGACTACGTTAAACCTCCAAACCTAAGAATAATTGATGTTCCCAAGAAATAAGAAAAATCTAAAAGTTTGGAAAATGTATTGGAGGGAATAATTGGTGAAAACTTCCCCATCCTTGCTGGATATCTAGACATCCAAATACAAGAAGCCCAAAGAACACCTGAAAAATTCATTGCAGAAAAAATTATCACTTAGACACACAGTCATCAAGTTACTTAAAGTCAAGACCAAAAAAAAAAAAAAAAAAAAAAAAAAAAGAAATCTGAAGAGGTGTGAGGCAAAAGCATCAGGTCACTTACACAGGAAAATCTATCAGATTAACAGCAGATTTCTCAGCAGAAACCCTACAAGCTAGAAAGAATTAGGGTCCTATTTTTAACCTCCTTAAACAAAACAATTATCAGCAAAAAATTTTGTATCCAATGAAACTAAGCTTCATAAATGAAAGAAAGATACTGTCTCAGACAAACAATTGCTGAGAGAATTCGCCACTACCTAGACAGCACTGCAAGAACTGCTAAAAGGAGTCCTAAATCTTGAAACAAATCATCATAATACCCCAAATTAGAACCTTTTTAAAGAGTAAATCTCACAGAACCTATATAAGAATAACACAATGAAAAAAAGGAGATATTCAGACAAAAAATTGCACAGTGAATAGAATAGTACCTCACATCTCAATACTAACATTAAATGTAAACGGCCTAAATGTGCCACTTAAAATATAAAGAATGGAAGAATAGACAAGAATTGACCAACCAAAGTTTCTGATGTCCTCCAGAGACTCACTTAACACATAAGGACTCACATAAGCTTAAGGTAAAGGGGTGGAAAAAGATATTCCATGCAAATTGGAAACCAAAATCAAGCAGGAATAGCTATTCTTATATTAGACAGACAAAACTTTAAAGCAACAGCAATTAAAAAAGACAAAGAGGGGCATTATATAATGATAAAAGGACTAGTCCAACAGGAAAATATCACAATCCTAAATATATATGCACCTGACACTGGAACTCCTAAATTTATAAAACAATTACTACTAGACCTAAAAAAGGAGATAGACAGCAACACAACAGTAGTGAGGGACTTTAATACTCCACTGATAGGTCATTGAAACAGAAAGTCAGCAAATAAACACTTAAACCATACCCTAAAACTAGACAGGACATCAAAACAGAAAGTCAACAAAGAAACACTTAAATGATACCCTAAAACAAATGGAGGTAACAGATATTTACTGACCGTTCTACCCAACAACTGCAGAATATACATTCTCTTCATCAGCACATGGAACACTCTCTAAGATAGACTATAGATGGACCACAAAAGAAGTCTCAGTAAATTTAAGAAAATCAAAACTATTTGAAGTACTCCCTCAGACTCCAGTGGAATTAAATTGGAAATTAACTTCAAAAGGAACCCTCAAAACCATGCAAATACATGGAAATTAAATAACCTGCTCCCAAATGATCATTACGTCAAGAATAAAATCAAGATGGATATCTAAAAAATATTATTTGAACTGAATGATAATAGTGACAAAACCTATCAAAACCTCTGGGATACAGAAAAAGTGGTGCCAAGAGGAAAGCTCATAGCATTAAATACCCTACATCGAAAAGTCTGAAAGACCACAAATAGACAATCTATGTTCACACATTACGGAACTGGAGAAATAAGAACATTCCAAACCCAAACACAGCAGAAGTAAAAAAAATAATGAAGATCAGAGCGGAACTAAATGAAATTGAAACAACAACAAAAATAACGCAAAAGATAACTGAAGCAAAAAGCTGATTCTTTGAAAAGATAAGTAAAATTGATTAGCAAAATTAACCAAGAGAAGAGAGAAGATCCAAACAAGCTCAAATAGAAACGAAACGGGAGATATTACAACTGATATCACAGAAATACAAAGGATGGTTCGAGGCTAGTATGAACACCTTTATGCGCATAAACTAGAAAACCTAAAGGAGATGAATAAATTCCTGAAAATATACAACCCTCCTGGATTAAAGCAGGAAGATACAGAATCTCTGAACACACAAATAACAAGTAGCAAGACTGAAATGATAATTTAAAACCAGTTTTCTTCCCTTGAGATAGGAGGAAAGAAATTAAAATGAATGAAGAAAATATTAAGATAGATTTGGAAGGTTGAAAGTAGTACAAAATGTTACTTAGGCGACCACAATTTTCTGAGTAAAATGTAAGTGATATTTTTGTGTATGTCTTTTGTGTGTAAGAAATTAAGAACTAACTGGAACATCATTTGTCAACTTATCTAAAGTCTTCTTTATTTGCACACATTATGTTATTAATTCACACAAGCTTTTTCCTCTACTTACTATGATCAGGTTCTGATATATAATAGGCTCTCTAGTATACTGATTCTAAATCTGAAATACCAAGTACTTCTTTTTTCCCTTACCTACACAATGGTGTCACAAACAAGATAAAATCTTCTCTACTATTTTAATTAATATTGGACACCACAGTCTAAGAGCAATACCAAATCTATTAGTGGCATGCCTTGTGCTCTGGAAAATATTCCTAAACTATTATTAACTGAATCTAGATAGGAGTCACTTGCTCACTAATCACAATATTTTGTTATCTAAAATTTAATAGTAAGTGTTAAGCAAACTGGTATCAACCTGCAAGTTTCCACTCAGTTTTACATTCTGATGTAAAGCAAGCCATTGCTGATTCTTGTCAAATGAACTCCTAAGCTTTTGATGTTACTCAGAATCCTGTACAGCAGGAAAAAAAAGTGTGGTGTGATTTTTAAATCACAGATTACTTTTAAATAAGCTTTGAGAAATAAATATGTTTTCTGAAAATCATTATGCCTAGTCTAGGATGGAATTGGTCATTAGGTTATATGGAGGTCAAATATTTAATCTTTCACTGTTAAAACAAAAATACTGAAGTGCTATATTCCTATTGAGTTACTAAAGTAGTGGGGATGTCATAAGGTCTGGAGAAGGCAGTGACAGCAAGTTAGGAGATATTATGGTGATGATGTAAAAACAATTCAGGGGATAACTTTACAAATAAAACTTGATTTTGTTTTGAAAATGTCAAGGTGAGGAAAAGTAACAGTTCTGGCCTTTTTACTTACATAAGAAAGTCAGCTTGACATATATTCACATTTCTTTTCTTTGTCATTACAGATAAAAACATTTTGCTCATTAGAAGCATACACAAATATTGGGTTCTTGTATGTCAGTTCAGAGG